>NC_143509.1:35212567-35512567 GCF_031878675.1 Megascapheus bottae
TACCAGGAGGCATATAATGTCTAATGATCTCTCAGCTTGTCTCATCAACATGTCACAGTCCCAATGATCAATGACCATACACATTAATTCACTAGAGATTGCAAAATGGTGATGTTGGCACTTTTATAATGTCTTTCTCTATTGCAGACCTCACTGCTTCCTGGCAATACTCATTACGTTTGGCTCTGAAAGCAACCTTGAGCATTAAACACTTACACATTCCACATTTCCTTTTAGAAACATCCTGTATCGAATGGATGAGAAGACACTGCCATTTCCAATACTCCTGGAGACTCTGGAGTTCTGCGAGTCACAGGCATCAAATGGGACCTTCCAGGCAGCCCTGTCAGACGTGTGGAACAGCATTAATTCAGCTCAGGTTTACTTCAAAGCAGGACTCCATGTGTTTGAGAGTGTCTTGGATGGAAAGAACTGAGAAAACTCAGATTAAACAACAACAACAACAACAACATCTGTTTACAATTCTGCAAGCAAAATTTCTAATCTGACCTGATTTTCTCACATGGAAGACTTCTCCAATAACTTTTCTTATGATTTCAATATATTTTGATGTATATATGAAAAGCATTTTGCACATTTGATATTCATATATCTATTTCTGATTAGATAAATGCAAGTTATCAAATTAATACTTAAGATTTATATATTAAAATCTGCTGTATTTTTATATATAACCATTTTTATGGGGGGGGTAGATTTCAATAAGTTTTGGGTATCTTCATTCCTGTACACAGGACATATTACAATTGATTGTGCTTTTATAATACAAATGGAGAACTGATATAGTTTCAGATTAAATTCACTATGAAATGTTCAGTTTGAAGATTTCTAAGTACTCTTGTGAATTATGGGTTACCCCAAAACTCTTTGAATGTTTCTGTTTTCTGAAATGAATTTTCTCTTCTTAACACAACTCAATGTAGTAATACACTGTTTATGAAATTGTATTTTTAAGTATTAATGAAAAAATAAGAGCCATAAACATTCCAAGGAAAAAATCTTCAGATAGCCTGCACAGTGCAATTTAAATGCAAATTTTTTCCTAAGAACTTATAAGGTGACTAGCTTTGCAATCTGCCTTCCCCCTATATGTTTGCCTAAGTTGGTTTATAAGAGTTTCAGGAATGATGTATGTCTTGTGAGAGAGAGACTATTTCTTTCTTCTATTTCTCTGGCTTGTGTTAAAATAACAGAAACAAAGCATGCATAAAATGAGAGCATCCACGAGGCTTTTTCTTCTTGATCTTTTCTCAAACTCCTTCTTAATGTAAGGTATTTGTCACAGAGTTCTATAATTTCCACACATTTCTGCTTCTTCAATACCTAAAGCATCACAAAAGCACCAAAATAATTTTTACACTAGTAACAGACAAATAAACTTACTCTAAAATATATATTTCATTTTATCAGTCAATGAGAGCCTTTAAATGCATGTTGAAAACTAATTCTTTTACCCACCCACCCCCATTTTTTGGTTGATTGTGTGTAATTTCAGCATCCTACTATCTCATCAAACTTAAAATTCCTCCAATTAAGAGTCAGGTTAAACTCTTCACTTATCTTTAAAGCTGATTTTTAAAACATTTTTCTGGTATCAGCTAATTCAGTTCCCCTCAGGAAATACAAACAGAATGTCTCTCAAGAAATTTCTCTTTCAAATTCAATATTTGAACATATTCCTCCACTCCATTCATATCACTAGAAACTTTCAAATAGTTCTTGTGTGTCTAACTGTTCATTTGGTATGGATGAGCTTAAATCCAATATTAGTGTGTTTGTTATTTTAAAGCTAAGGTTGAGGGGAAATAATTAATCAGTATTGATTCATTGATTTATAAGGGTCAGCTGTTCCTATTTTAAATAATGTTTGTATATCCAATGCAAGGTAGAAAATTGGGGCAATTAGCTAAGTGATTCAAGCAGAACTTCATTTTCATTTTGAATTGCCTGTGTGCACATAATTTTACATGAGAAATGAAACTACCTTATAATTTAACCAGGGTACTAGTTGTAAGCATCTTGTTCCTTCACGCCGTGGTAACAATATCCTCTCTTTTCCTGCAAAGGTCCGATATGCGTGGGTAACACCGAATAAAATGTCTTAGATAAAACAATCTTAAATATTTAGTCCAAGGTCAACCTTTGATTTAGTCAATCTTCATTCAATTATATATGGAGTTTAATTTAAAACGAAGAATACCCAACTAGATTCAGTTTGGTATTAAAACGAAGAATACCCAACTAGATTCAGTTTGGTAGTTTATCATCTTAGATGAAAATCCAAAATAAATTCCCATAACCCACTGTCCTTCCAAAAGCAGAAAAGGAATTTTCTCTTCATTATTGTTTAACAATTATCTATTCCAGTAAATCACATTGTATACTTAAAGTTCTCATTATGCTTCATTTATACATGATATGCTGCTTGCTATTTGAAAACTGAAGTTACTTATGAATTCTCATGTCCATAATTTATCGAGTTGTATCTACTAGTCTATTTAAAGGCCTTACAGTATCCCACTTTGTTACCTGGTATATTATATAGATGTTTACTTGTTTATTTGAAATAGGAGGGGAAAAATGAGGGGAGGGGTGGGGGTAGGGAAACTGGGACAAAAACATGAGAAGGGGTATCAATGTGAGAGAAGTAGTGTACCTTCTATCTGGCAAATGTAACTGTAACCCCTCTATATATTAAAATAAAAAAGAAAAACTAAATTATAATGGAAAATGATAGCCAACAATGAAGACATCTACATCTTTGATCTCTTTACTCAAAGGATCCCTGCAGTGGTATGCTTATATCCAGCCTGCTCCAGAGATATCCCATTTAAATTAAACTCCCACCCTGAAATCCAAGTAAATAAAATCTAGAGCAAGTTAATAGCAAATGTTATGTAGTTTAATAGTGCTTTTAAATTTTACTGAGATATCCAGCTGCCTGATACTTCTCAAAATAGTTCATATGTAGAATTGTGCCAGGAGATAGAGGAGCACACATAATTCTTTCCCCAAGGATATAGAACAGCTGTGTATCTGTAAAATTTGTGTTCATACAGAAAGCCTATGGAACATTGTGGAAAACCCTAGCTCTAAGAGACAAAAAGAACCTCAAGCATTCTTGTGTAAAACTTAGGACCCTGATTTCAGCCAGAACAAAGCATTCTCGTGGCTAGGAAACTTGAACAGTCATATATTTACTCAGTAGCAACAGCTTTACTGGCTGTTTTAAGCTTCTGTGATTTCTTGTGATGGGTACTTCGCACTTTCCCCAGTAACTTGGGAGTTGATGGTCTTTTCCTGTGCAATCTGTATAACCAAGCCAGTCTTTTCAGTGTCATTTTGCCTAGGACCCTATTTTCAAATCCAGGATGTCACTCTTATAAATAGTAAAGACACTTCCCAGAAAATCCAATCAAAATACATAGAGCAACATTATTTGGGAAAACATGAAAGTGTTTGAAGAAGACACCTGAAGTCAGGACAGACAACAACATCTTCCTCACAGAACTTGTTATCTTGTTATAAAATACCAATCTATATTAGAATTTTTCAAGCTGAATATTGAGGAAAAGCATATTGGAGCATCTCTTTTCCCTTTCCAGACACATTACTTTTATAATAGTCCCAAATCTATCCTAATCCTGAGTTTGAATCTTCCTGAGATGGCTTCAGATTATAATCCTCAGATCTCAGCCTAAATAGTTACAGCTGCAGCCCCCAGCTACTCAATATTTTAAATCCAAACCATATATTGCATATAGTAATCATATGGTAAGACCAATGTCACAAAACACATTATTTGTTAGGAAATAAATGATTTGTTATCATCTCAATTGAGTGATAAATCAGCATCTCTGCCTCAAATAAAAACTTACAATTATTTGCATAATAAATTAATGAAATGAATTACATCAAAATTAAGGTTCCCCTTAGGACAACAATTTGTAGATACACATTTGCTCAATAGGATGGAATTATTTTATTGTATTTTTTAACTTTATTGTACAAGTGATATACATAGGAGTTACAGTTACATAACTCAGGCAATGAGCAAAATTCCTTTTTAACAATGTCATCTCCTCCCTTGTTCTCTCCCTTTCCAACACAGTATTAGTAGGTTTCACTACTGAATTGATTCCGCTTTGTTCCACTGTTTCTGTGCTTCCCTTTCCCCAAATCAAATAAACTTAGATACATGAAAAAAGGTACAGAAATTAAAAACAGTAACAGAAGGGAATTAATTACAGAAAAAAGGAAAGAAAAAAGAATAGAACCACAAAGAATGTAACAATAATAATAAAAGCTCTTATTTTGTATTTCTACAAAGCCATGTGTTTGATGGAAGAAAATAGACTCACACATTTCAAAAAATATATCTACAATATAATAATTTTACTGCAACAGCTTAAGTGGAGCCCCGTGGTGGAAGTGCAAACATTGTGGTATTTGAGAAAAGAAATATCCACCCAGGCATCCTACTAAATTTGAATTTTTAACATGAATCCAAACTGCTAAATTAAAAAGCTTCATTTGAATCTACCATTCTGAAAGATCTTAAAAAGCTCCATAGAGTTCTAAACACCCCATTAAATGAAGTGCTTTTCAGTTAAGTGAGTTTGTTTTATGCAGCAAAAAATGTTTGTGTAAAATATAACCTTTCTTCAGCCATCCTCATGTCCAGTTAATTTTTCTGTTTTTATTTTCTAAGTTCATTGTGGCAATAGTATCAGACATTTTTCCCCATGAGAACTAATTTTGAGATCTAACTATGTTAAGATGAATGTGTCTATTCATCAGCCAGAGTTTTAGTTTTGTAAATTTCCATTGTTCTTACAAGTGCCTTCAGCATAGTCAAGATGACAACTTGAATTCTGGCTCCTTGCATGATGACATTATAAACACATGTTCAGAATAGATCAGTTTTTATAGACAAATGGACTAAATTGAGTCTGTTTCAAGTCATATGCAAGAAGCATACATTGCTTCAAATTTTAATGTTTTTGATATTTTGTGTTTGAATAAAAGTGGTGATTTTGATATTTTCAGCCAAAATCTAATCACCAAAGCCAAAGAAATGTATAGCTACTCTATTTTTCTATTCAGAATATACTGAAGAATCCAATTGATTCATTGCTACATCCACACAAATCTTTAATAAGTACATATTGAGCCCAAGACTGTTCCACATTATTCTTTTGATGTCTTAAACCAGTAGGCATGGAAGAAAATTTTTATCAAAGAATACAGATTTTGCTTTCCAGGGGCTAATGAATATGCACCACCTCAGACTCCAAAAGACCACACGAGTGCTGGTACTATGCCATATGTCATGTGTTGTATTCCTGCAAGATCAAGAAATTTATATGCAATTATTACTATGAATTATTGTGCTATATTGAAGTTAATGTTGGTCTTTTGTTCTAATTAAAGTGCACACTTACAAAATAAGTGGAATTTAGCCAGAAAAGTACACTTGGAGTCTATTTTAATGAACTATGCATATTTTTTCAATCAAAATGTGTAATTATTTAATTAGTCTGTTCGATAGTCATAAATCTCAGTCCATCAAAGGAACTTTATTCAATATGTTGCCAGGCCAGATGGATAATATTTAATGTGCTTTACCTTTCAGATTGGTTAACTATTTTCAAACTATATGATAGTTTTACATGATTATTAATAACATTAATGATGTTTTTGTTTCATATCAAGCTCTTGAGAATGAAATCTCTACTCTGAGTTATAATCAAATGTTATGACTCTATAATTACAATTTTGGCATATCTGTTTAATTAGAAGCAAGCATCCAAACAAAATATTCCTTCTATGATCTCAAATTGTCTGAAAAAGCAAAATGCCCAGGATATCAAGTATAAAACACATGAATGAATTCTACTTCAAAGATGTTATAAAAATTCTATTTAGCTTCTGAGATAGCACTCTCTTAGTTCATTTAGTATATATTTCGCAATGAGAAACCAGTATATCCCACACATTCTAACTTGTTATTTTGAACATGAGAATAGAACTATACTCAGAAGAGAATAAAGAAGCTTCTAAGGACATTTTGAAGGGCTAATGTGGACACCTATTTTAGGTGCCCAGAAAATCACTAAGACCTTTGATAAATTGCTTTATATATTCTTTTAAAACATCAATATATATATATATATATAGATATATAGGTACATAAATATATATCATTGACATTCTCATCATTTCTGTAGAAAAATATTTACATATACATACCTATGTGTTGTGTGTATTTATGTAAATATTTAAGGTGATATATATATGATATGATATGTATACTATATTCATTTGCTTTTAAATAAAGTATCTCAGCGTTATAACAATTTAGCTTTAAAATTAAGAATGAGTATGAGCAGGAGAAGTCTCTAATAAGGAGTAATGAAGGATTATCACTACAAATTAATTTAATTTAATTAGAAATACTCTAAGAGTTGTCCCAATTAGTAAACTTCAAGCACTGTCTTTGTTTCGAATTTTGTTCAGGATAATTTGATTATCATTTGTGATTCAGAAATTGCTTCATTATACACGATTTTCATTGTCATTTTTGCTGTTGTAATTGATTTTAATGGAATTAATTTAGAGGCATGTGTCTGTAATTTTCTAATTATTATATATAGTTGAATGTGCAACTTTTTGTATGGATGCCCCACTGAAATTTAATGCTTTTTTATGTTGCATTCGTGTGATCTGGATTAATTTTGTGACCTCTTAAGTGTTACTTAACATGACTCAGTATGCAGATTTGTTTTGATTAGGATGCTCTTCCAATAAAATGCAAGTGAACATTTTATATTTCAGTTGGTTAAATATTTGCACATAATTAGAATATTGCACTATGAAATGGAGGCATCTTTTATAAAACATGCTCTGATTCATAAAGGCAATGATTGTATAGTCAGATGGCAATTTTTAAAGCAACAATTTAATATATTAAATATAACTGAAGATACTTGCTGTAGTGTGTTTTTGATAAGTATATAGTATTTTAAATGAGCAAAACAAATTTATCATTGCTTTTTTTATTAATAAAGTATCTTTGCATAATGTGTTAAATCAAAACAGGGTTTCTCCTATTCTAGTTTAGAGAATCCTCTACATGGCCTTTCATTTCTCTCCTTTCTCTTTTTTTTTCACCATCTGACTTTATTTATAATATCACATTTGTAGCAAAACAGTCACTGACACTTTGGTTTACCTGAAATTGAAATGAGCTTCATACAGGTCCTTTTTTTTGGGGGGGGGGGAGTCATGGGGCTTGAAGTCTTGGCCCCTCAGGGTTCTGTCCCTGAGCTCAAGGCTACCATTCTGCCTTTTGAGCCACAGCACCACTTCCAGTTTTCTTGTGGTTAATTGTAGATAAGAGTCTCATGGACTTTAGTGCCCAGGCTGGTTTTGAACAGTGATCCTCAGATCTCAGCCACCTGAGTAGCTAGGATTACAGGCATGAGCCACCACGCCCAGCTTCATATGGGTCTTGATTGAAAAAGTCCAGGGAAATGATAGGTGAACAAGGGTTGCAAAACAAAACATTTCTTATCTTTTAAGTTTTCAGTCATTACCTGATTTAGTAGTCTTTTTAAAAATTATTATATTTAATGGCCAGTAGTTTGGCCTAGTGGTAGAGTGCTTGCCTAGCATGTACGAAGACCCAGGTTTGATTCCTCAGTACTACATACAGAGAAAAAAGCCAGATGTAATGCTGAAGTTCAGGTGGTAGAGCTTTAGCCTTGAGAAAGTCCAAGGACAGTGCTCAGGCCTGAGCTCAAGCCCAGGACTGGCAAAAAAAGGAAGAGAGAGAAAGAGAGAGACAGAGAGAGAGAGAGACAGAGAGAGAGACAGAGAGAGAGATTATTATATTTAAGTAGTTGCACAGTGTTTTCAGTTCAATCTGTCAACTTATGAATACAGAAGATCTTGGTCTTTTCGTAATTCTTTTTCATCTCTCTTGACCTCACTTATTTCCTCAACTTCTCTAGTTTCATTTTCATATGTATACATTGAATATTATAATTGCATTTAGCCACCACCCCTCTCAGTTTCTCTATGCCTCCTTTCCTTACCTCACCTATTCCTCATGCCACAAGTTTTCTCATCTCTCTCACATGTTTCTTGAGAATCCATCTGACTTTCTGTATATTTAGGATATAGAACATGGTCTGTTGCTCAATAAATATATATTAAGTGATTCAATTGTCTACATAATTTTTTCTTTTATCTAGAAAATTACAGAAATAATCTCTCCTAAGATAATTAAGCTAATAGAATAAGTGGATTGTATATCAAACTAAAAAATACAGCGGTGTTTTGAAAAATTGTTTTAAACATTGTATAATGTGATTATAATTTGCAAAAGTACAAAAATTGATATGTAATACATTGAATCGCAAAACAAGTTTGAAGAGTGGTACTAAAGAATAAAAGGGCTAAAAATTTCAACCAGCTAAATAAGATACAAAATTCATATCTTAGATTAGTATATCTACAATCTACATTTATTGGTATAACTAACTACAAATTAGTTATAACTTTGTAGTCATAAATTATAAATTATAGTAATGCCAGTAAATGTAGATTGTAGATATAAATGTTTATTTATTTGTATGTCTACAAGTAAATGATCTAATAGTGTTGGTTGACTTAATGCCTGAAAGACTCTAGGAGATAGCTGAGAAATGTGTTAATGTAATCTTACTCTCTATTCATAGAAGTGTAATGCAGGGCAGAGGAGGTGATGGAACAAAGAAATCTTTTATTCAACACTAGGCACCACTTTCAAAAGCAGAGCTCTGAAAAACCAGACTTCCTCTAATGGATCGTGATCAGGATGTTGAAAACTGAAGAAAGCATCCTGGTCTCCAGGTAAAGGTAGATATCTAAAGCAGTACTGTGTCTTTCCTGACCCATCTGACGCATCTGAATTCACAGGCCGAATACCAGATAGAACTGAACAACAAACCCAAAGTAAAGCATCCCCAAATGGTCTATTAATAGTGAAAAATTTTAGAAAAGTGCTAAAAGAAGACAACATGTGAATGTCCACATTTCAATTGAGCCTCAACTGAGGTATCTGCCTCCATGTTCATACAGCAGGTGAATAAACATCTGAGAAGAATTCTCTGGAGGAGTAACATGGGAAAAATCCCTGTTCACAGAACAAGGCATTGTAAACATCCAGACCACATCTTCAAATTATCTCTAGTTCACATCTCTACCATTCTACACATACTACAGGCAGTAGCTTCTAAAATCTCAACAAAAACAATTACATTGAAGCATGATATCAAATATATTTAAACAATTGAGGGAAACAGGAGGATCATGCAGTCATAAAACAATAGTTGCGTATTAATGTGTGACAGATGAGATAAGTATTTCAATCAAAAGCCAGAGTAAAGTCTTTCAATCAATTGGAAACAATGATAGAATGAAAAGGAAAGTTAAATAAAAAATCCTCCCTCTATGCTTGACTGTCTCCAAACTGGGACATTGATTTCCTGTCTTTGGAATTAGAGTGGAAGTTACACCATCAGCTGTATTGAATCTCTAGCTAGCAGACTGACTTAAAGACAGAACCAGTTGCTTACATTAAATCCTTGTCCTTTTTTCTATATATTTATTAATTCTTCAAATTCCCCAATATATGACTTGCATATGAGAGTATATATGATATATGTATATGAGCATATACACAGATAAGTAGGTAGGTAGATAGATAGATATATAGACAGTTAGATAGATTCATGAGATGAATTAGAAAGATCTATTGCTAAATAGATTTGTTTGCTGTCTACATGATTTGGATATAACAAAGAAATGGACAGGGAGAGAGATAAAGGGAGGGGTTGAAGGCAGTGGGGGGGAAAAGGAGAAAGAAAAGGAGTTGCAGAAGAAAGGAAAAGGGAGGAAGGAAAAAGAGAAGGGGAAAATGAACAAGAGCAACAGAAAGAGAAAGAGGAGAGAAATAGAGAAAATACACAAAAAAATGAAGAGTACAATGATACATAATTCATTATATGCCCCTCTTGTTTTCTCAAGGACTAGTTTGCTAGGAATGATATTTACAGTGTTACATTGGACTATATCCTTGGAGACAAACCTCAATTCTGTTTCCAGCCCATGGTTACTTGTATATTATATAAATCTTTATATGCAGTAATAGCCAGAAATTCAAGTTATCTTTCATATTTGATCAAGACAAGCAAAACTCATTTATTTATGATTTACCAGACCTAGGGTGATTCACTGATTCATCTCTAGACAAGACAAGGTCAATGCCAAAAACAAGAATGAGGGAAAAATAAGATTAAGTTTCATGCATGTAGGAGAGAAGAGCTGAAGCAAAATTGTGTCTTTATATGTGATCCCATGAATCTGAACACATTGAAGTGCTCTGCAATTGCAACAACACTTTCAGATGGACCTTCAATAGAAATTTGTGTGTGTAAACAGAAAGTAGAGGGGCTGTGAAGAGAGCCTGGTAGGTGTGTCACAGTAATGGTGGGATAACCTAACCCATGCAACATGCCATTCATTTCTTATTCACAATATATGAGCATTTATTTTCATTCCTTTTTACTTTAATCCTGAAGACTTCTATGTGCTTCCATGTATCTTCATCTTACATATACAGCGATGTTTAGTTAAGAGGCAAAGTTAGAAATGGGAAAAGGGTAGAATTTAAATCTTTCATTACTATAGTCAGGTAGAAAGCAATAACAGGCTTTTAACTCTACCATGGCTATTACATCCACTCACTTCCTTAATTCCTCTTGTAAAAATAGAAGCAGAGAAAACTTACATACTATCATCAATTCATAGATCAAATGATTTAAACAGCATATTTTAAATTTTCAAGTGCCACAGAATGAGAAGTTCAAGGTCTCAGTGATGAATAGTTTGAATTTATTGGGGCCCTTTTCTTTGGTTTGGTGTAAAGAATTTTGGCTGTGTCCTTGCATGGGAAGGGAGAAAAAGAGAAAGAGGGAGAGAGAGAGAGACAAAAGGAGAGAGAGAGAGAGAGACAGACAGACAGACAGAGACAGCGAGAGACAGGGAGAGAGACAGAGGCAGAGACAGAGAGACAGAGAGCAACAGAGAGAGAGTGAGTGAGTGAATGAGTGATGGAGAGAGAAAAGGAGTGCTTTCCTATAAGGATACAAGTTTCATCACCCAGCTCCCAAATGCAAGACTTCCTCCAAATCTTATTATCTCATAAATTTTGCATCTCCAAGTAAGTCTAGCTTATATGCTTCAACATGCATTTCATGAAAATTTATTCTGCATTTACACATAGAGTCCTATGATGTATACATGAAGAAAACTGTCCTAAAATAGATCTGATAATGTGGTTTCTGTTAAAACAAAACTGATTAGACATTGGATTGTTTTTCATTCAATTACACATAATTTCTAACTTTCTTAGTATAAGGATGGAAGATTGTGGTGGGTGCCCGTGGCTCACACCTAGAATCCTAGCTACTGAGAGGGTTGGGATTCAGATCATCAAAAATCCAATTCAGACAAACAGAAAGTCTGAAAGGTCTGTCAGCAACAGCAACAACTACAAAAATACAACACCAAAAATACCCGACAAAATGATTGGCTGGAGGCATAGTTCAAGAGGTAGGAGCAATCTGATCAAGCATGAAACCTTGTGTGCAAGCTAAGATATCACACACACACACACACACACACACACACACACACACACCTGCATGCCGGTGGTTGTACAATTTGATTCTTGGTTTCTGTCTTCTGCTTCCTTTCCTCTATTATTCCATGCACTGTTCACAATTATTATTTACCTTTCATTCAAATTATCTGGTACTTTCTATGCTTTTGTGCACTGTTATCTCTGCCAGAATGTTTTTCCATCCCTTTACATAATAAGAAACTTATATGTCCTTCAAGAACAAGTCTAATTGAAGGGACAGACATCTGACTTTTCTTCTATTTAAGTTAACCACTCCCTCCTCTAATTCCATCTCATTTCATTCATTCTTCTCTTGCAATTCTGAAGCCATGAGTTTTGCTATTATTTGGTTATATGTCCAACTCCTTATTACCTTCATTCCCTTAAAGATGAGTGTCATTTCTACTAAGTTCTTTGAATTTAGTAAGAGCTATTTGTGACTGTCACACAATAATTCTTAGTATATGAAAAATGAATGAATAAATGAAGTGATAACTTACCCTGAGGCAACAAAGAGAAGCAAAAGGTCAGGTGTTTCCCAGTATCCCTTTGCTTTGGAAACAGTCTCCTTCTCTGTTTTCCAGGCTGCTCTGATTTGTCTGTCATTGTGCTACTTTGACACAATCTACCACAGAGATTACATCTCCTGCTACAGGTTTACACTCACCCTCACTGCTTTCTTTAAGAGACCTTGACACTCTCTGCCATCTAAACACCTAAGCAGTGTGTCTCATATAGGCTTAACCATAAAACTCTACTAAGAGTGCTTGCTGAAAATACAAATTAAGTCTAACTCCAGTACGACCGCACAAGAAACTACAGGGGATGAGTTAAGGACCATGCGTTGTTTATCATGTTCCCTAGTTGATCCTGAAGAACACAAACAAGATGGCATGAGAACAAGACAAAACGGGGCTGTTCTGTCTGTTTAGAGAAAAGTGCTTCCTCTAGCTTCAGGCCTCACAGATGGGAACATATGATGAACTCTTTCAGCTTCTTGAACCCAAAACATGTTCCTGACTGGATATCTTTACTCTAGTTGCTCTGATGGGATTTTAAGAACAGGAAAATGTGTCCAATGGATCTCTGCCACTTCATCCTGATGGTGCCAGGAACGTATGGCTGCAGCAGCTAACTACAGCTGATTCTACAGCTGGATGCTCGCTGGATTCCCCAGTGCTGCTAAAATTGCTGCTGTGTGATCCTCAACAGCTCTGTGTATTGGCAGTCTGCAAACTGACTCTGACAGAGCATAGTAAATGCACGCTCTGTGAGCTTATCCTTAATTAGACAAGACCATGAGGATATATGGATTTCCTGTAGAAAGTACAGAGTGGGTGTCACCCAAGGCTAAAAAACGAGAATGAAGACTGAGTACTTATCACAGAGCCTGGCAGAGCATGCACTCAATAAAATATTACCAATTAGTGATATTTTTCTTGCATATACTTTATCTGTTCATCTTCTTTGTTCCCAAAGACAGGAAGTTTATACTATCAGGTTTTCAAACTTAATTAGAAATCTGAAAATACTTCACATAAACAATTAAACTACTTAAATTAAACTACTTAAATTAATTTTGTTTAACTATAAAATTATGCCTGGATAGATATTTTACATGCAGAATGCCAAAACTCAAGATGCCTACTTTACAATGTTAAAATTTCAGGGCCCATAAACTTGTTTTGATGATCCAATGAGCATATTAGTGCCTTAGAAACATGTTTCTGAATAACAAATACTAACTGTGCATAAAAGCTATTAATGTATATGAAACAACTCCAACAGTGAATAAGTTAAAACAACCTCCTTTTATCATTTCTCATAAGTCTATGTTGACTGGTACATGGGGGTGGTTTTAACTTGATTGATTTTGGCAGGGCTCATTTTTAGTCACCTGGAATTTCTAGGGGTCATTGTAGCTATTTTGTCATCATTGTTGTTGTTAGTTAGTTTGTTAGTTTGCACCAATATCAAGGGTAGAATTTGGGGTCTTGTGTTCTCAGTTAGCTTTTAAACTCAAGGATGGTAGTTCACCACTTGAGCCACTCCTCTGTTTCTGGCTTTCGTGGTTCTTGTTTGCTGGAGGTAATAGGCTCATGGATTTTCTGCACAGGTTGGCTTTGAGGTAAATTGCTCACACCTCATTATCTTGAGTAGCTAGGGTGACAGGAGTGAGCCACCAGTATTCCACTGCATTCTAGTAGGACATTCTACTACATTCTTCTTCTGGACTTAGATGATTTGCCTGACCCTACAGAAAGTGATTTCAAATGATGTTTAAAGAGGGCTAAGACAGAATGGATGTATACCAGATCCTAATTCATGTATGGATGTGAAGAAAAATTTTCTCTCCCTTACATCATGGACCAAAACTTGTTACAAGTTTGGCCCAACATAGGGCTGAAAAAAATACATCTGTCACAGGAAGTTAACAGAAAAGTTGTATTGTGAAGGACACAGTGAACCTGTAATTTGGGACTGTCAATACAGTCAACTTGCCACATTAATCATTGTGGCAAATATCTTACTTTTGATGTATTTTGAAATTTTATAGAGAAAACAATGTTAGATTTTGAGCTAAGGTCAAAACATGTCTTGGGACAAGCTGGTTGTGAGAAAGATACACTTTGAATCATTTGCTTATTTCTAAAGCAAAAGTGGCATAAAGCTCAAATGGCTAATAACTTCATCATAATGTTATATTAATAAACTTCTAGTAGTAACCCTAGCAAGAGAATAAAGATGAGGTAATTTGACATAAGTTAAAAAAGTGGATTTTTTTTCCTCACTTGGTTCCATTTATGCATGTAAGTAAATTCTCAACTGACCTCTAGTTTCTTTACTGTACATCATCATTCCAGATGTAATATTTAACTTACTTGATAATCTTCTTCATTGATACTTGTCATTCTGGGATCTATAGTATTTAAACTTTTTTCTTTTTTTTCATTTAATTTGATGTATAAGACCTTTGTTTTATTCCTCCTCTATTTTTGTGTGTGCCACAACTGGGGCTTGAACATAAGACCTCAAGTAATCATTTAGCTTTTGTTTCAAGTCTGCCACTGTACCATTCAATCAAACCTCCACTTCGGGCTTTTGGTGATTAGTTGGAGAGAGAAGTCTCAAGGATTTGTCTTTGAAGGTTGGCCTCAAACCTAGATCCTTAGATCTCAAATTCCCCAGAACTTTTGTTCTTTCTCTCAGAATGGCTGTGTGTGTTTGTGTGTTTATGTGTGTGTGTTTGTGTGCATAAAAAAGCCAGAAATGGGGCCGGGAGTTTGGCCTAGTGGTTAAAGTGCTTGCCTAGCGTGCATGAAGACCTGGGTTCGATTCCTTGGTACCACATATATAGAAAAAAGCCAGAAGTGGTACTGAGGCTCAAGTGGTAGAGCTCTAGCCTTGAGAAAGTCCAAGGACAGTGCTCAGGCCCTGAGCTCAAGCCCAGGACTGGCAAAAAAAAAAAAAGCCAGAAATGGTGCTAGGGCTCAAGTGGTGGAGCTCCAGCCTTGGGGAAAGTGCAAGGACAGTGCTCAGGCCCCGAGTTCAAGCCTCAGGACTGGCAAAAAAAATCTTTCAGGTTTACTTATGTAATTGTTGGCACAATTCAGTTTTGTTTTTTTAATGTGCTGCTGGGCTAAGAACCTCAATTCCATTCCATGTGGAAATCATAGTAGAGGAGTTCACATCATGACCGCTACCTTTCAGCAGAAGCAACTTAGTGTACAGGAGGGGTTAGCAATGTTATTTCCAGAGCATATTTGTAACTTAAGCTAGTAAATAACATCCTGTCACTTTGCTATATTCTATTCACTAACAACAGTTCACTAGCTCCAGAACAACTGAGGGAAAGAGATAACCATGGATGCTTGAGGTAAAGAGTTGTATATTGCTGGGAGTCACTCTCAAGATGACTTCCACAAATTTTTGGCCCCACAAACAGTAGTACTCTGTCATGAATACAGAAAACAAAATTTTCTCAATTATGACATGAGTCATAAGAACACTAATACTCCTATTTACATCCTCTGGTTCCAGACATGGTTAAATCGCTGAAAGAAATCTAAACAACCCCAATTAAGAACAAATTACTTATCTTGACAGAAATTTAAAGATACTCTCAAAACTGGTGAAAGAATTAGAATAGCCTGTTCTATTATTCTGTAAGTCTAAAAATATAATTTAGAAGGAAACCAGTAAATATAAGAGGAGAACAATAACTTCGTGAGCATAAAAAAGTGCCCTTGTTATTTCATGGTTAAAATTTATTTCTTATAAGAAGTGTTTTTCTATACTTGGCTGACATATAAAGACATTCTGTCAGTCCACGTATTGTGAAGCTGGCAGAAGAATGATGGGCAGAGAAAGTAAATCTAAACCAAGTGTCTATTTCAGAAAAGAAAAAAAAAAATGTGTTATACTACCTCATGAGTCCAGCAGCATGGAATTACCACATCATCCCAGCAGGCTGGTCCCCAGGGGGTGTGGCTCAGCCTCACTTGTTTCCTGCTGCTGTAAATTAAGAAATTTCTTTTGCAGAAAACAAGCCTGGTTCTGCAGTTTCTGTCCTTGATATGCCTTGGTATGTGGCCAGTGAATGAAGCTCAGGTTGAAATTGGGAAAAGGAGCCTGTTAACATCAAACTGTGCATTTGACTCTGATTCTGATCAAGCTTATGCATTTTTACACTAATATTCTTACATACACTCTGGGCTTATTCAGAAAGTGACTGCCTTTGGAATTTCTAGACCATGTTTTATAAAATACCTAACCATAATAAACCTTCTCTGTACTTTAATATTGGGCACAATCGACAGCCATTGCTGAAAGATTGTTAAGGGTCCTTAGCTTAAGCAACTTTCCTGTAGGAAAAAGTAAAAGATAAGCACCCCGCCCCCACACACACCAATTTCAAGAATAAACCCTTCTCTTTCACAACTTAACCAAAATGTTGCCACAATATTCCTTGGATAATCTATCCTCTGATCCAGAAAGCAACAAAACACTGTATCTAATTTCCAGACGTCTTTGCTTCCCAGAAGAACTAATACTTTTTAGGTATCAGTTCCTAACACCCTCTTAATCTTGACAGTTTATAGGCTAGACATTGCAATGCCTTTCCCTACAAAGTGAAAATGCGGAGATAGAACAAGGGGGTGAAAAATACACAAATCGATGTTCTATTGAAGTGAATGACTTGATTCTTCTCAAAGTTTCTGTGTCTGTGTGTCTCACCACTTAAATCCTGATAGCTCAGCGAAATCGACTGTTCTATGTAGGTCATACTGAATCATGCACATACTACTACCATGTCTTGCCTTCCTGTTTCCATTCAAATGGTGTTATTAATGCTGATGATGATACCTAGTGGTTAAATTTTCTCCAGAGCTAAGGGTTTGAAATAACATTTCAAAATGATGGGAAAGATATAGCAAAGCTCTATGAAGACAAAAATAACAATATATAGTAAGATCATGGTATATCTTTAACTCAGCAAGATGGAGAAAATGCACTGCAAGTTAATAGATGGAAAAATGTTGGTTGAAGTTGTATTAATTTGGAAATATATTATGAATGGAAGCTGTAAGCAGATTTACTTTCTGATTAATTAATTATAATATAGTGTTGTTTTACATGACTAACCTAAATTTTGTATGACTAACCTAAATTTTGTATTTAGTCCAAGAAGTATACTATCTGTGTCAGTAATCACTATTTTTCATTCTTAAGTAATTATTTATCATGTTAATTATTAGTATGGTTTATGTATATTAATGTAATGCATAGGATTAAGTGAAGTAAGCCAGACTCAAAGGAACATAGGCTCAGTGGTTTCCCTCATTTGACATAATCAGTAGAAATTTTGGACTCTTCTAGCAGAGAGTTACAATAGAACAAAATCTAGATACATAAGGCCATTATAGTATGACTAAATGAAAGGACCTCCAGGATCTAGAAACAAAAGCCATATAATGAGTGATTGTTGTCCTTAATGTATTATGCTAACTCTCATTTTTTTTGCTGTCATTGGTTACCTCACATAGTTACAGTATTTTACCTTGTAATCTGATATATTGTATACATGCATATTTGGTTATTTGAAGTTGGATAGGGGAGGGAGGAAAACAAGATGAGGGGCGGGAGTGGGGTGGAGGGAAATGGGGACAAGACATGAGAAAGGGTATCAATGTTTGTGAAGCAATGCACCTTCTATCTGGTGAATATAATATAACCCTTCTATGAATTACAATAAAAATATATGAAAAACATTATATCTGTAGATTTTTATGTTTATGTTGTTATGTCTATATATTTCCAATACTATGTCCATAACATTGAGTATGCAAATATTGACTCTTCGCTCTTGTACTGTTTATAGAGATTCCCTTCTTGAACACTTGTTTGTTAAACATGTCATTTGAAATATGATGTAAAAATCAATGTTAATAAATTCTTTAAAAATATATGAAAAAATAATGTAATGCATGGGAACATAAAATTGCATTTGATGTGTCATTTAGGGTAGAGAAGGAGACTCTGCCTGCATTTTTTTCTACCAAATACACCTATGTTACCACGTCTAAAAACTAACAAATATTTACCATGTATTCTAGGCCAAAAACAGGGCGTTCCTTTCCTTTTTTTTTTTTTTGCCAGTCCTAGGGCTTGAACTCAGCATCTTGGCACTGTCTTTAGACACATTTTTGCTCAAGGGTGGCACTCTGCCAGTACCACGTCCAGTTTTTTTCTATGTATGTGGTACTGAGGAATTGAATCCAGGGCTTTCATGCATGCTAGACAAACTCTACCACTAGGCTATGCTCCTGGCCCCAAAACAGAGTTTTTCTAAATCCAACTAAAGATAGCTCCTAAAAGTTATTGATCTTGATTAGAAACCCTTAGAAAATATTAAGAAGTCTTCAGGGTCTCAGTGAACCAAATTCCATTTATCATGTAACTTTGTGAGCTTATAAACTTTATTTTCAGAAAATTCTTTATTCCTCAGAAATGTAGATGTTTATTCCATTAGAAAGTCGTCATGTAACTGATCATCTACCAGAATCTTATTTCTCAGTAAAAGCAAGACTGTATTTAATATCAAGTTCAAAGAGGCCACATAATCTATAATAGATATGTTGAGAGTCATCTGTCATGTACTAGCTGGTGCTCTGTTTTAAATATAAGAAAATATCTCCTCACCACTCTCACCTATGGACAGATCAACAAGGCAAAAACTCAACAGAGAAACCTTAGAACTGAACAACTATATAGACCAACTAGATCTAACAGACATCTGCAGAATATTCCACCCAGCAACAACACAATATACGTTTTTCTCACCAGCACATGGAACATTTTCCAAAATAGACCACATCTTAGGCCATAACACAAACCTGGACAGATTCAGAAACACTGAAATTATTCCATGCACACTCTCAGACTACAAAGGCATCAAATTGGAACTGAACACACATCTCCCCCAACGAAAACCCTGTAACTCATGGAGACTGAACAACACATTGTTGAAACATCAACGGGTTATCTAAAAGATCAGAACAGAAATCCAACAGTTTATGAAATTTAACAATAAGGAGCACACAAAATACCAACTCCTCTGGGACACAGCAAAGGCAGTACTCAGATGAAAATTTATAGCGCTGAGTGCCTACAACAACAAGTTGGAAAAATTGCAAACCAACAAGTTAGTGTCTCACCTTAAGCTCCTGGAAAAAGAGCAACAAACCAACCCTAATCCCACTAGAAGAAAGCAAATTATTAAAATCAAAGCAGAATTAAATGATTTGGAATCCAAAAAAGCTATAGAAAGAATCAACAAAACAAGCAGTTGGTTCTTTGAAAGAATTAACAAAATTGACAAACTCTTAGCAAATCTTACCAAAAAAAGAAGAGAGTGTATTGAAATAAACAAAATCACAGACGAAAATGGTAATATCAGGACAGAAATTACCAAGATCCAGAATATCATGAGGGAATACTTCTCAAACCTTTACGCCAACAAATTTGAGAATCTAGAAGAAATAGATGAATTCCTAGCCAATATTAACATACCCACACTGAACCAAGAAGAACTAACCCAACTCAACAGGCCTATTTCAAGCTCTGAAATAGAAAAGGCAATTAGAGAACTTCCACCTAAGAAAAGCCCAGGGCCAGATGGATTCACAGCTGAATTCTATAAGGTCTTCAAAGCAGAACTCACACCAATACTCCTCAAGCTCTTCAACGAAATTGAAAATGAAGGTTCTTTACCAAACTCATTCTATGAAGCCAGTATAACCCTCATCCCCAAACCAGCCAGAGATTCATCAAAGAAAGAGAACTGTAGACCTATTTCTTTGATGAACATCAATGCAAAACTTCTCAACAAAATACTGGCCAACTGTCTACAACAACTCATCAAAAAAAATTATACACTATGATCAAACTGGATTCATCACAGGGAGGCAAAGCTGGTTCAACATACGCAAATCAATTAATATAATTCAAGAAAACATCTCTGATTAACAATGTAAAAGTCAATATATTTTAAATTAACTGGAAGGTATATAATAAATACACATATATCATATACCTTTGTTATTGCTAGTTACTAGAAGAGTGGAAAATTTATACCTTTTATATTACTATACCTTAGATACACTATATATATGCATATATATATACATATATGGAGAAAGAGAGAGAGAGCACTTTAAATACATTTAGAAATGTTTAAGATTGCCTTTGAGTAAGTCCAAACAAGTAGAAAATACATTGCATTTATTCATATTTTATATTGTCTTTCCCCCTCAGTTTTCATCTGTCTTTCTGTATTCTTTCCTAGTTTACTGGATTTCTTTTTTTATTTTTTCATATATTTTATTGTAATTAATAGAAGGGTTACATTATATTCACCAGATAGAAGGTGCATTACTTCACAAACATTGATACCCTTTCTCATGTCTTGGTCCCCATTTCCCCCCATTTATTGGATTTCTTTTAGCTCATTGTTGAGGGTTCGTTCTCAAAGAATAATTTGTATTTGCTTTCTTTCATCTAAAGGATGAATCTTGATTTTCTCTTCCATTTTGAAACATAATTTCATTAAATATAAAATTCTGACTTTAAACGTTATTTATTTTGATACTTAAAAAATGTTTGATTTTTTTCTTCCTGACTTTCATAGTTACTGAGAAGAGATTGCCTATTCAAACAGTCTGAGTTCTGTAGAAAAGATGTCATTTCTCATGATACTTTAGTTCCTCCTTTTTGGTACTGCATATAGTTCATTGTATCTCTTAATTAGAAGATTTACATGCAGTTTTCAACTTTGGAAATGTTGTAGTAATTATTTCTTCAAAAACTTTTGAACTCCAGTCCTTTAGGATTATATTACATGGGTTAGTGATGATTCTCATAGTCCCATGATTGTTAAAGGCCCTTTTTTTTTTGTTTTCCACACAATCTGCATTCTCTCAGTGGTTCAGATTGGAAAATTTCTATTCTATCACTTCATATCTTTTATTTATTGTTTGAGACTTTCTATATTCCCATATGTTTGAATTTTACTCAGAATTTCTCTTGAATTATTTTATTATGGGTTTCTACAGAATTTATGATTCTAATATTTCTGTTGCCTCCCTCTTTATGTTTATAATTATGCTTTACTTATACCTTCCAGATTTTTGCTCTGTTGAGATTTTTAAATTGAGAATGGTAGGTTTTTTTTAAAAATCACATAATGAAATCTGATGCAAGCCTTCCATTATAGTTGTCCACATTTCCCAGTAGGCCTCCACTGGACTTCTGTGAAGGAGCCATTGCAATGAAGGAGGCTGAGAAAGGCTTAGCTCCTTCCTTCTTCCAGGTACTCACTGATACCTATCTAATTGTATAAAAAAATTATTTGTCACTATTCCTTGTATAGCTTCAGACACATCTATAGCACCCAGGTAGGGTGACTTTCTTATCATCATACTGTAGTGAGAGTTAATTCTCCTAAGGCTCTTCTCATATTAGTCAGGTAGTGAAGCATTAATAGCCTGATTATTGTCAAACAGCGATGGAAGCCCAGCATTGCCTATTTGGTTTTCTCTGTATCTCAGGAATGAGCGGTGTACCACTACTGGATTGAAGTGAGAACCAGCATCATTCTATGGAGGTTTGTGTCTCTTTTCAAACAAAAAAGGGTCAAATAGAGACATTTAACTGAATCCCTATTGAAATAAATGATTATTTGGGGCTGCAATAGTTTCTGTGAATTTTGGCCAGAGTAGAATAGGATAAATTTTTATTGATGTGTGTGTGTGTGTGTGTGTGTGTGTGTGTGTGTGTGTGTCTGTGTGCGCGCGCATGAACTTCTGTAGGTGAATTTTCTTTCTGCTTTCATTGGGATGTTTAGATTGCTACACACTTCAGCAAGAAGTTCAGTATATAAATAGAGACCCTGAGAATCTCACAATGATGTCCTGTCTTGTTTCCCAAGGTCCCTAGTCTGCTTTTCTTTTTCCACATTTAAGTTATTTCTTTGTGTTCCATAATTGCTCAGCAGTTATAGATGTAATCCTGGTGAGGAATTATCTTAAAATATGCAATTCTCATAAAAAGAAATATTCAGTATGGCTTTTAAAAATAAAAATTATTGGTAAACTTTAAATATATATATTTAAAAGAATTAGTATTCATTATTACTTTATCTTAAAACCAGAGATGTATGACATATTTAATGTCTCACTTTGTCACTTTCTGACTTGTAATAGCACTTATAGGGAAAATCTGTAATCAGTGACTCTCCTACTCTCCTGCTTTCATATCTCTTCAACAGGGGTGTTGGCAGAACTGATTAATAAACACCTGCAAAAAAAATAAGTTGGATCCTTCTATGTCACCCTGCACCAGGATTAATTCCAAATGGATCAAAGACCTCAAGGAAAAGGCAGATACCCTGAAAACTTTACAAGAAGGAATAGGAGATACACTAGGTCTCCTTAGCACAGGTCAAAACTTTCTTAATAAAGACCCAGAAACACAACAAATTAAAGAAACTTTGGACAAATGGGATTTCATTAAACTGCAACGCTTCTGTATGGCAAAGGACAGTCCTAGCTAGCAAGTTAAATAGAAAGCCCACAGAGTGGGAGAAGTTCTTCACAACAGACAAAAGCCTCATATCTAAAATATATCTACAGCTAAAAATATTGAATCTCTCTAAAACAAATCTTCAAAGAAACAATCATGTCATTAAAAGATGAGCCAAAGACTTAAAGAGAGTCTTCTCTGAAGAAGAAAAAAGAATAGCCTATGGACACATGAAGAAATGCTCCACATTTCTGGAAATAAAAAATGCAAATCAAAACAATTTGAGATTCCACCTCACTCCAGTGAGAATGGCCATGATCAAGAAATTTAATAACAACAGATGCTGGAGGGGATGTGGCCAAGAGGAATCACTGCTACAGTATAGGTGGGAATTCAAACTTGTTCAACCACTATGGAAAGCAGCATGGCAGTTCCTCAAAAGACTAAACATAGAGCTCCCTTATGACCCAGCAATTTCACTAGTTGGCATTTACCCAATCGTCCAGAAATAAAGACATACTAAAGCCACCAGCACAACGATGATCATTGTAGCATTATTTATCATAGCAAAGATATGGAACCAACCCAGATGCCCCTCAGTACATGATTGGATCTTGAAGATGTGTATTTATACACAATAGAATTCTATGCTGCCATCAGAAAGAATGCCATGGGCCCATTTGTAAGGAAATGGAAAGACTGGAAAAAATCATATTAAGTGAAGTAAGCCAGACCCAAAGGAATATAGGCTCAAGGGTTTCCCTCATTTGTAATAATTTTTACACACCCAGGACTCTCCTAGCAGAGGATTACAATAGCTCAAAACCGAGATACATAAGGCCATATAGGATGAGGCTAAATGAAAGGCTCTCCAAGATAGGGAAACAAGAGCTTTATATTATTTGATTGTTGTTCTTAATGTACTATGTTATTTCTCTTCTCCTTTGTTGCCCTTTGGTTAATCTCATAGTGTTTCTGGGTCTGATTTTGTTACATAGTATAGCGTATATACATTTATTTGTTTATTTGAAATAGGAAAGGGAAGGGGAGAAAACAAGATGATTGGGAGGGGGTGGAAAGAGGGAAGTGGGGACAAAAAACATGAGAAAGGTTATCAACGTGTGAGAAGTAATGTACCCTTTATCTGTCAAATGTAACTGTAGCCCCTTTGTACATTACAATCAAAAAAAGAAAGCCTAAACCACTAAAAGAAAGAGAAATAAACAAGCACAAAAAGAAAAAGAAATATTACTCAACGTGCATATACCCACACATTCCACTTGACACAGGATTTCAGTATTTTTTTCTCTTTAAAAAGCAACTCCAAATTCATTAGCACTCAAGAGCCCATAGATTACTTTTTTTTACTAGAAATATTTAAAATTGTGATTTTTCAATACATTAAACCCTTTTAGTATTTGACATATTTTGGGTACCTTGTTGGTAAGAGGACAAAAATGAGATATAGACCAATCTCAGTAATAATGTAGTCTAGGAGTACTGTGTATTTATGAGTATGTATTTATGAGTGTATACATATATCTCTATATATGCATGTGTGTGCACAGTGAAAATACAAATTAAAAAAGTGAGTTATGCCAGATATAAATTACAAATAGTATTAGTTAATCAAAAATATTAATAATAAAAAGTGGAAGAGGCTTAATTGATTCTCACAAATTGGTGGATGCTTGTATATAGCTACACAGTCACTGTAATGAAACAACCCCATAATAATATATAAATACAGTTCTTGCTCTCTAGAGATTTTAGAAATATATCAATCTCCATTTTTCATGTTTAAATCTTTACTATAAATAAAAACTAATTTAAACAAAATACTTAAACTTGTCCAAATGGTATATTTTATTATTTCAAGAGATATTTTTCATTAAAATTGTTCTATCAGGCAGTTATGGAACACTAGAATTGGAAAGGATTTAAAGATTGAGATTCATAATACTACCAAGTTTTTCTGAATCAAAACATACGCAATGCTCACCATTTCATCAATGAGTTAGACAAAGTTTTATGGAATAGTCTCACACAACTCATTTTGATTGAATTATGATATGATATATTTCTAAATCTCAAGTGTCTCTGATGACATTTGAAGTAATAGTTTGCATCTATTTTAGAATACTCAGAATTCCAAGGTCATCGCTATGATTTCTGTACCCTAATGTTGTCATATAAAATTCCTCTATCAATTTAAATTGAAATACTTCTTTATTATATTATTTAATTTACTTATTTTTCCTTTTTAAATCCTTATATTATTGTTAAGTTATTATACAAATATCTGTTTTTCTTAATATTTTAGTAATCAATATGAATCTGTATCCATATGTCTGGTTGTGTGTGTGTGTGTGTGTGTGTGTGTGTGTGTGTGTACGCTGTTACTTGGACTTAAACTCTAGCTTCACTAGTGCTGCTGCTTGAGCCTAATACTCTACCACTTAAGCTACACTTCCACTTTTTGGATTTCTGCTGATTAAATATCTGCTAGATTGCCTTCAAACCATGTTCCTTAGATCTCAGATTTCTGAATAAGTAGGGTTACAAGTGTGACCCCCTAGTGCCTTGTAGGCCTGATATTCTTATGAGAACACAGGATTCGACATAATCAGACATGAAGGGAAAATCACATTAAAAAAAGATGTTCATCTGTATGCTAAGAAGAAATTAACTATATTGATACCTGCATTTCAGAAATCCATCCACTAGAATTTTAAGAAAATAAATTGTACAGTTTATTTTACCTTGTTTTCTGATATATTGTATATATGTTTATCTGGTTATTTGAAATAGGATAGGGAAGGGGGAAAACAAAGTTCAAGCACACGGACAAGGACCAAAATCCAAGCCATCAAAACTGTACCATACTTAATGTTTCAGTCTAGTGGAAGAAATGACTAGCATCCCCTCTTATTCAGAGAAAAAACTCCATTTTATTTATTTTAAAGGTTCTTTACAGGCTCCAAGAAAATTTCTTCAAATAAATTTTCTACCTATTTTTAAGTCCATATTACTGCAGTCAATATGGGAAATGTTTTCCCTTTGGCTTTAAGACAATGACATAGGTCAATAGAGAAAGAACGAAAAGAAGTACATTAATATGGAGGGAAAAGAGTTGATAAATGAAAAATCACAAAGAAGAGTTTAAAAATATGGTAAGAATGACTTTAGATGCAATTACAAGATTCAGAGAAATTTCTGATGTGTCCATCTGTGTATATATCTATACATATTTATGCTTATGTATGTACCGGACATATTGTCAAATACACCTTTAATGTACATTTCATAAGACAATAAAGGTGGAAGACTTCCATGCTGCAAGATAAATCAGATTTTTTCAAAGGTAGCACATCTTAACAACATATACCACAGGGCCTAATATTATCAAGTTTACAATAAAATATGAATCTATAAATGTTTTATTCTACAGTGTTTTAAAAATGGATCATTAAAAACTGATATTCATAAACTGTTAATATTAGCAGCAGCACAGAAAGGATAAAGAGAAATTCTTTGGAAAGAATCATCACTATTCTAATTTCTCTCTCACGCTCATTCTCATGTATATATCATAACTCAAGTTATTTGTGATGTTAAAATAGATATCTGCATCAAAATATACAACTGCATTTCGATGGCAGGTCAAAAATGATAGGAGTTCAAGTGTAGAAATATGGAACTTAGGCCCGGAATTTGGCCTAGTGGTAGAGCGCTTGCCTAGCATGCACAAAGACCAGATTCGAATCCTAGGTACCACATACTTAGAAAAAGCCAGAAGTGGTGCTGAGGCTCAAGTGGTAGAGTTCTAGCCTTTAGGAAAAAATCCAAGGACAGTGCTCAGGCCCTGAGCTTAAGCCCAGGACTGACAAAAAAAAAATAGGTCTATAGTTCTCTTTCTTTGATGTATCTCTGGCTGGTTTGGGGATGAGGGTTATACTGGCTTCATAGAATGAGTTTGATAAAGAACCTTCATTTTCAATTTCGTTGAAAGAGCTTGAGGAGTATTGGGGTGAGCTCTGCTTTAAAGACCTTATAGAATTCAGCTGTGAATCCATCTGGCCCTGGGCTTTTCTTAGGTGGAAGGTCTCTTATTGCCATTTCCATTTCAGTGCTTGAAATAGGCCTGTTTAGTTGGGTTAGTTCTCCTTGGTTCAGTGTGGGTATGTTAATATAGGCTAGGAATTCATCCATTTCTTCTAGATTCTCAAATTTGTTGGCATAAAGGTTTGAGAAGTATTCCCTCATGATATTCTGGATCTTGGTAATTTCTGTCGTGATATTACCATTTTCGTCTATGATTTTGTTTATTTCAATACACTCTCTTCTTTTTTTGGTAAGATTTGCTAAGGGTTTGTCAATTTTGTTAATTCTTTCAAAGAACCAACTGCTTGTTTTGTTGATTCTTTCTATAGCTTTTTTGGATTCCAAATCATTTAATTCTGCTTTGATTTTAATAATTTGCTTCCTTCTAGTGGGATCAGGGTTGATTTGTTGCTGTTTTTCCAGGAGCTTAAGGTGAGACATTAACTTGTTGGTTTGCAATGTTTCCAACTTGTTGTTGTAGGCACTCAGCGCTATAAATTTTCCTCTGAGTACTGCCTTTGCTGTGTCCCAAAGGAGGTGGTATTTTGTGTGCTCCTTATTGTTAAATTTCATAAACTGTTGGATTTCTGTTCTGATCTCTTCGATGACCCATTGGTGCTTCAACAATGTGTTGTTCAGTCTCCATGAGTTTACAGGGTTTTCGTTGGTGGAGATGTGTGTTCAGTTCCAATTTGATGCCTTTGTGGTCTGAGAGCACGCATGGAATAATTTCAGTGTTTATGAATCTGTCCAGGTTTGTTTTATGGCCTAAGATGTGATCTATTTTAGAAAATGTTCCATGTGCTACTGAAAAAAATGTATATTGTGTTGTTGCTGGGTGGAATATTCTGCAGATGTCTGTTAGATCTAGTTGGTGTATATAGTTGTTCAATTCTAAGGTGTCTCTGTTGAGTTTTTGCCTTGTTGATCTGTCCATATGTGAGAGTGGTGTGTGAAAGTCACTAACAATCACTGTGTTTCGGTCTATGTATGGTTTCAGTGAAAGTAAAGTTTGCTTGATGAAGTTCGGAGCTCCAGGATTGGGTGTGTAGATATGTAGGATCGTTATGTCTTCCTGGGGAAAAGATCCCTTTAGTAATATGTAGTAACCTTCTTTGTCTATTCTCACTAATTTTAGTTTGAAGTCTATTTTATCTGATATGAGGATGGCAACCCCAGCCTGTTTAGCTTGATAGAGTTTATTCCAACCTCTCACTTTGAAAAAATGTTTGTTTTTTGGGTAAGATGTGTCTCTTGAAGACAGCAGAACGATGGCTCTTGCTTTTTGATCCAACTAGACAGTCTATGCCGTTTAATTGGAGAGTTAAGTCCATTGATATTGAGAGTTAGGATTGAGAGATATTTATTAGTTCCTACCTTTTTAAAAGCTTTTATTTTATGCCTGTGTCTTGACAGTTCTTGTGGTCCTTAGATGGTATGCTGTTTAGGTGCCATTTCTTTCCCTATATTCCATTTATTTTGGTTTTCTATGTATAGAACATCTTTGAGAATTCTCTGTAGTGTTGGTTTTGTTGCTACATATTGTTGCAGCTTTTCGCTGGAATGGAATGTTTTTATTGTTCCCTCAGTTATGAATGAGAGCTTAGCTGCGTACAGTATTCTTGGTTGGTAGTTATTTGACTTAAGGGCATGACATATATGCTTCCAGTCACTTCTTGCTTGCATGGTGTCTGCTGAGAAATCTGGGATTATTCTTATTGGTTTGCCTTTATAGGTTATTGATCCCTTCACCCTGGATGCCTTTAGGATCCTTTCTTTGGTCTCTATTGATCCAGTTCAGATTATAATGTGGCGGTGGGATGTTCTTTTCTGGTCAGGTCTGTTTGGGGTTGTAAAAGCTTCTTGTATCTGGGTGGGCCTGCCCTTCTGGATATTTGGGAAATTCTTTGAGATAATTCCCTGAAGTATATTTCCAATACCATTGACCTCTTTCTCCAGACCCTCCTCAATACCAATTAGCCTTAAATTAGGCTTCCTAATTGCATCTTGGACATCCTGAAGCAGTCTCTCCTATTTCCTAGATTTCGATTGACTCATTTTCTGTTCTTTCTCTATAACAACTAAATTATCTTCAGCCCCGGAAATTCCCTCTTCTGCATTATCTAAATCCACTAGAACAACAATGTTCATTGCAGCATTATTCACCCTACCAAGATATGGAACCAAACTAGATGTCCCTCAGTTGATGAGTGGATCAAAAAGTTGTGGTATTTGTACACAATGGAATTCTATGCTGCTGTCAGAAAAAAATGACATCGCCCCATTTGTTAGGAAATGGAAAATCTTAGAAAAAATCATATTAAGTGAAGTAAGCCAGGCTCAAAGGAACTTAGGCTCAATGGTTTCCCTCATTTGTCATAATCAGTAGAAACCTTGGGCTCTACTAGCAGAGATCTGCAATAGAGCAAAACCTTGATACATAAGACCATATAGTATGAAGCTAATTGAAAGGACCTCCAGGATATTGAAACAAAAGCCATGTAACTAATGATTGTTGTCCTTAATGTAGTATATTATCTCTCATCTCTTTTGCTGTCCCTTGGGTATCTCATATTGTTACAGTTATCTGATATATTGGTTATCTGATATATTGGAATATTTGTATTTGGTTATTTGAAATTTGATAGAGAAGGGGGGAAAACCAAGACGGCGGGGTTGGGGGAGGGTAATGGGGACCAAGAAATGTGAAAGGGTATCAATGTATGTGAATTAATGCACCCTCTATCTGGCAAATATCATGTAACCCCTTCAATTACAATAAAAAAAGAAAAAAATCATATTAAGTGAAGTAAGCCAGACTCAAAGGAACTAAGCTCAATGGTTTCCCTCATTTGTCATAATCAGTAGAAACCTTGGGCTCTACTAGCAGAGATTTGCAATAGAGCAAAACCTTGATACATAAGGCCATATGGTATGAAGCCAATTGAAAGGACCTCCAGGATATTGAAACAAAAGCCATGTAATGAATGATTGTTGTCCTTAATGTACTATGTTATCTCTCATCTCTTTTGCTGTCCCTTGGTTATCTCATATTGTTACAGTATCTCACTTTGTTATTTGATATATTGGATATATTTGTATTTGGTTATTTGAAATTGGTTAGGGATGGGGGAAAACCAAGATGGGTGGGTGGGAAGAGGGTAATGGGGACCAAGTCATGTGAAAGGATATCAATGTATGAATTGATGCACCTTCTATCTGGCAAATACCATGTAACCCTCTTATTAACTATAATAAAAAATATTTTTTTAAAGAAAGAAATATGGAACCTATAGTGAAATTTCGGGTCTAGAATCGCTCTGTGTGTGTGTGTGTGTGTGTGTGTGTGTGTGTGTGTGTGTGTGCTTGGTGTGTTCTTGCGTGCACATTTCACACATGTGTTAGTTCTGGAGCTTGAAATCAGCCCCGGCGATGTTTTTGAACATTTTTGCACTAGTGCTCTACCACTTCTACCACAATTCCACTTGTGATTTTTTGATGATTAATTTGATGATTAAGAAGAGTCTGAAAGATTTTCCAGTCCAGGGCAAGCTTCCAACTATGATGCTCAGATCTCAGCCTGTGGAGTAGCTAGAATCACAGATGTGAACCACCAGTTCCCAGCTCGGAATCAGGTTTTTAAGGAACTAAAAACCAGTGTTAATGAAATACTTTAAAATTTAAATTAAAAAAAGGAACTATACCCCTGTGAGTTAAGGTAGACATCTAGGAATTGAAGATGTTGGGAGCAGACAATTACAGAATATCCTGTCATATATTGAATAACCCTAACGAGCCCCCAAATGCCCAGCAAATCTTCAAAGTCTTTCCATGATAGCTCAATTTTGAATATTTGCAAAATTCAGAGAAAATAAACTTTAACACTGGTTCATATCCTGCGAGAGGTAATGGTAAAGATGGATTTACAAGCAAAGTGCAAAAGGACAAGAATGGGAGTGCCATGAGAAAATGCATCTGTTGTCCCACAGCAAGGAACTATGTCCAAATAGATTTTCCACTGGGGAAGAATTGAGACAGAAATAGACTGACCTTGAGATGCAATTGGAGTTGTGGTTTTTATGCCATAACAACAAATTTTCTTCTTCAAGTACCTCACTGAGACAATGTCTGCAGCTTAAAGTGGTTATCCATATCTTCCTCTCTTAGGAATGACAAAAGAACTCAGACCTGAATGTAAAGGCAGAGAAACACTGTAGTGTGCCCAACAATGATTTAAAGAGTGGGGTAAAAAAAATCAAGTCCAAGGATCCTGCCCCATTGGTCACACTGTAAGAACGTAAAGCCCCTCTCTCCTTAGTAGCGTGAATAGCAACTGTGTCTGAGCCTACTTTAACACAAGTGTATTTTCCATAAAGGCTCATGAGCCATGCCTGGTTCTCTTATTTCCTCTCTGTGTGCACCCTGTGTTCAGGCCATATACAACAGCGATTTGATGGGTAGCTGAGTCCCTATTAATAATTACTTCTTGTGGTAAAACTTGTCATACTATAGCAAATTATGTAGCATTTTTTAGCCTAATATTTCTCAAATTTTTTCGTTTGAAGAACTGTTTATATGCTTAAAAGTCCTCAAAGTTTCCAAAGATCTCTTAATTATTATGGTTATAGATATTAATTGCTGCAATGTGTACTATAACAGAAATATTCAATATGTATTAAAATAAAACTAAAACTCAACTTCATGTATGCATCATGTATCTATGAAAATTCACTTTATAATTCCTAAAATAATATTTAAAAAGAAAATGGGCACCATCCAGTTTTGTAACTCTCCTTAATTTTGTTTGGAATGTGTTTTTCATTCAATCTGCACTGACATATTGTTTTTTTATGGATGTCTATTTAAAAGTATAGATGTAAACCAACCTGCTGCAAGTTTTGAAGGGACTACTAGGTCCTTGGACCAAACTGATTCAATCAGCAGATTAAATGACAGAGAGGTAATGACTAAGTCCCTATGGCAACACTCTCATATGGACATTTATGTTATCAAAATAAGTTTATTCTGACAATTCAGTTTTAAAGCCAGGTCTACTGGTACATGTCTGTAATCAAAGCTACTTGGACTGTGTAAACAGGAAGATTGCAAATTCAAACCACAGTTCAAAAAAATATGAAAAGAAAAGTACTTGAGGTAATAATGTTAGAGTACTTGCAAAAGGTCTTGACTTTATAACGCATTATGGCCAAAAGTAAGTATAAAAGACAAAATCCCTAAATAATATAAATATAAATACATATGTACACAAACACTCCCATGTATATACATATAATTACATATACATCTCATATGTACATACAGTTTATATATGATATATTGTATAATATATACTTTTTATACATACAAAATCATTTTTACATTTAGATGTACGTGCATGTAATAAAATGAAACCTTAAGATTATCAAATCTTAGTATAGTATTATACTTGTCAAAACTTACCATGGTACTAGAGTAATTGAATGATATATGATCACATGTAATTGTAATACATACCTACACAACAGTTCTATAAACTATAAGCAATATCTTAGTCCTTGTTTGATTAGCAGCAGTTTTGAAAGGTTGAAACTTAACATTTGACTGTGGTTACAGAAGTGGCATTGGGGCACTATCTTTCTGATGAGGGATTGCTCTTGTTCCTTGTCTGTCACTTTAAGTCTAGTTGTCATTTTTTCATCAAAATTTTATTAAAAGAGTGATGGAACTAATAACCACTATGCCCCAGGCCCATCTGTCCCCACACTTAATTATCTTCATCGATCAAGTAAATGACACTTGTACCTCGAGGGTTGTCTAGTTTTCGGTTTACTTCAAAGTCGCCGGTCTCCTTCTCCAAATCCTACTCTAGTGGTACTGTATGGCAATTGATCAACTCAACAAATTCCATTGGTTAAGGATTATATAATTTATATAAACCTGACTAAAATGCATGTGTCTTTCAGGAAACTACAATTATCAAAGTAAGGCATTTTTAATTTTAGCCCTTCCAGACCATCTTGTGTGTCCTTTCTGTCCTGGCCATAACACTGCTCTTTCTGGTAAATCTGGCATGGCTCTGGCGTGTCTGATATACAATAATTCCAGTGTCTAGTTGAACACTATTCAGCATCAAAATATGTTACCTGCTTATAGCTCTGATTCTAATTTTCAAGCAGTGATTCTGCAAAAGACTTTTTCCTATTGTTTGTACTTAACAGCTTTGCTTCCTATTGCTACAGAGCTAGTCAAGTATTATTATTATTATTATTATTATTATTATTATTATTATTATTTTCTGTCTTTAGCATGTGACCAAGGCAACACAGCTGCCATTCTATGATGAAAGTTTACGGCACCTAGGCTTGATCCTGTCTGGCCTCAGGGATTTTGCTGTTAACTGTGGTATTAAATGCCCTTCCCACATTCTTTTCAAAACTGACAGCCAATCAGGAAAGGCTGGAGGGGAAATGTTGACATTTTGGAAATAACCAATTGAAGAGTTGTTAAAGAGAATAGAAATAATTCCCAATACAACTTTCCTTGACAGAAAACTTTGAGGAATTTTCTTGCCAAGTACTATACATAAGATTGTGATTTGAGACTTGGTGTTTTCTGTGGGCCTTGCAAAACCTGACACACAAAAAATGGGAAAAAATGAAAGAAGATGTATATTAATCAGTACTTGGAAAACGAATCAAGAAAATGCTAGGTAAGGCTCTTGTCTAAAAAAAGAGAGAGAGAAACCAAGGGACAAGTAGCAAATAACTCTAATTCACTGCACCAGTGAATAGTTTAATTAGGTCAAGGGCATCTTGTGACATAAAATGCAAATATGATTGGACTTTATAATTGACTTTTAGCTAAATGCAAATGTAAAAATGTACTTCATGCTGCATTCATCATTCTATTTTCTTGACACTTGAAAAATTAGAGCATTGGTATTAATTCAAATCCAAACTTCATTTTTCTCTGACTATTCAGATTTATCTTTCATGTCCTGAGCCTGTTATGTCCTGAACCTGTGTTATATACAAACCTTGTATTGACATGAACAAATGATCCAAGTTTCATACAGGCAGTGTAGTTCAGCACAGTTTATAATCCATCCAAGGTGTATATCAGACAATTTTTCTCCTTGGGAGCACATCTGAAATGAATTTTGAAAGGTCTAAAGGTTTTGTTTGGCAAAGAATTGAGTGAAAAATCTCTTGGGCTCCCACTCAGGCATTTTCCTGAAAGAAATCTTCTTGTATGTGTATGTGACATTTAGAAATGAAAGCTAAACATTAGGTCTTTGCTAAGACTCACATTCTTTATCTAGATTAACTCAGATTCTAAACATGTAAAAAATAGTATGAGCATGTATAATGTACCCCTTCCCCCTTTACCTCACCCCACTTCTTTCCAGGTCCATGTTACAGTCACGTATTTCTTTCTTAGTTTAATTAAAAACATTACAAATCTAAAATAGCAACTATTTTATGTAAATTTCTTATTGAAATATATTGTGAAGTATTAAACAGAAATGTAAATAGAAACTGGATACATTATTTTGTATTAATTGTTTTTACTAGTAAAATAGTTGCCATATTATATTCACATTCTGGAAGAATATCACCAGGAGTCTGAAATGTGTCAGGAATCACATAGATATGAGGTTGAGTTCTGGTTGCTCCAGAAAATATTCTCATGTAATGCATGAAGCTTTGTATTCTTAGTGAGATGGAAATACAAAGAATTTTCAGCTCTTTTTATTTTCTTTTAACAATGTGTTGGTTTATCATGAATCCCAGGAATGTGTTTGCCTTTGTTAGAAATTAGGAACAGCCACAAATTGCCCAAGGTAGGTGCTTCAGCTTTAACATAAACATTTATCTTTTATAATATTTGATTGTGACTTAATAGCAGGTTGTCCATCTCAATGTTGTACACAGGAGAATGTTACAATTGTATCAATGAAACTTGCAAAACTGAAAGAAAACTGAAAGCAGAAATAAGTTCCTGGAAATGGTGAAATTATTAAAGGGCAAAAGGAGAAGTAATAGTTGGCATTAACTTCATTTGGTGTGGAGAATGGACATTGTTTCTGGAGAGGAATTCAGAAATAATTGGTCAACAGTAATAAATGGAAAGAAAACTTAGCATTATCAGTTTTAAAAGTTATCAAGTAGCAATCTGAAATACGGAGCAGACTTTAATGAGAAAGAACAAAAGCAATAGAGTCATTCAGGTCATTTGTATTTCATATTTTGTTTTTTATTGGTCAAGGATTTAACTCATTTAACTCTGGACTTGGGTACTGTTCCTGAGTTTATTTGCTACAAGCAAATGCTCTACTTCTACAGCCACAGCTGTATGTCCAACTTTGGGGTAGGTAAACAAAGATAAGGTTCTAATAGACATCCTTGACCAAGTTGGCTTTGAACTGTAATCCTCAGAACACAACCTCATGTGTAGCTATGATTACAGGTATGAGCCACTGGTGACAGGATAGTTAGTAGAACATTATTTTGTTTTGGTTTTGTCTATCCTATGTCCCAAGCTTTTACTTACACAAGGCTAGTATTGTGTCACTTGAGTCAGGGCTCCACTTCTGCTTTTTTGATGGGTAATTGGAGACTAGTCTTTTGGACTTTTCTGCCAAGTCTGCCTTCAAACCTTCATCCTCAGATCTCAGCCTCCTGAGACATGAACCACTGATATCTACTAGTTAGTCATTTGGAGAGAGAAATTTAAACATTTTGTTTCTATAGCTAAATATTTCCTGTGAAACTCAGAGAATATATTTTTTTTTCCAGTCCTGGACTTAGGTTCAGGGCCTGAGCACTGTCCCAGGATTTTCTCAAGGGTAGAGCTCTGCCACTTGAGCCACAGCACCACTTCTGGCTTTTTTCTATGTACTGAGGAATTGAACCTGGGTCTTTGTGCATGCTAGGCAAGCATTCTACCACTAAGCCAAACTCCCAGCACCATCTAGAGAATATTTTGATGGGAAGCTCTCACACCAAGACAAAGAAGCAGGACTGGAAATTCATTTTCTTTTGCTTGCCTTTAACTCCAATTGTTGTTTTCTGTCCACCCCTCTCTTGCTAATATACAATAATTTTTTTAATTAAAGAATTTATTAACATTGACTTTTACATCATATTTAAAATGACATGTTTAACAAAGAAGTGTTCAAGAATTGAATCTCTATATACGATCACTGGCACTTAGTTTTTAGAACATAATCAACATTATGTCTATAGAATCATAGGCTTTTATGTCTATGTGGTTATGTTTATACCACATCCATAGCATTGGATATGCAAATACTGAGTCCTTGCTCTTGTACTGTTTTAACACACATATAATTAATATGTTATTTGGATGATTGAGTAAAAGTAAAGAAATATTTACTTTAAACATCTATTTAAATCTTTCCCTTTTGTGTTTATAGATCAGATGTCCTTTCTGTAATCACATTACTTTGATTCAATATATTCTAGACTAACCATTGTTTAGATCTATGTTTCTTATAGAACTGTCTTAGAGCTGAACCATTTCACTGGTGAATCTACTGTATGAGCTGGGAACAAGATTTCTTGGGATCTGGAGGTTAGAAGGAAAATTAAACATCACTTTCACTAGAGTGCCCACAGCATGTGCTCTTAGCCCTCATTGTTCCATTTTCAGTGCACTCAGTTCATTATTAAGAAGAGTGAGATAAGGGGGACATGATCTAGAGTGCTTGCCTAGCCTGCATGAATCCCAGGGTTCAATTCCTTGGTACCACATATACAGAAAAAAAAAGCTGAAAGTGGTGCTCTAGCCTTGAGAAAACCCCAAGAACAGTGGTCAGACCCTGAGTTCAAGGTCAGGATTGGCAAAATAAAACAGGAATAAAGAAAGAGTGAGAAAAGCAAAGGTGATCCAAGTGAGTCATAATATTTGATGTTCATATGAGCAACTGGAACCAGATAAACTGAAGGAGGAGGGACTGAGAGAAATGGGGAAGAATGATGAAGAGGGTGAAACCAGCAAAGGTGTATGTACCCAAAGATTGATGTGTTAAATTGAAACTTCCTTGTATGACTATGTAGATAATAAATAAACACACAAATATTTTTATTAAAATTGTAAAGGCAAAAGAAGAATGGCAGGAGATATTATATGTAAATTCAAAGCTATTCACCCAGTGCTTTGCATATAAAAATATCTCTAGAAACTATCAATAAAATGCTATGGGCATGACTTAATTAGTAGATCACCAGCCTTGAAAATATGAGGCCCTGAGTTCAAGTAAAGTATCCAATTAAAAGGAAAAAATTGCCAATAATTGAAAGATATTTATTTAGTATTTCTATGCTGTTGACACTTCTGGGTGTTAATTACTTAAATACTTTATATCATAAAAATATTGGAGGAGATAAAACATGTTAAAATACAATACAGAGATTAAGAAACTGTTGTTACAGTATACCACTTTGTTACCTGATATATTATATAGATGTTTACTTGTTTATTTGAAATAGGAGGGGGAAAATGAGGGCCGGGGAGGAAAATGGAGACAAAAACATAAGAAGGGATATCAGTGTATGAGAAGGAATGTACCTTCTATCTGGTGAATATAACTAACCCTTCTATACATTGAAGCAAAAAGAGTATAAAAAAGGAACTGCATACATATACCACGTTTTTGTATCCATTCATCTGCAGTAGGGCATCTGGATTGTTTCCATCACTTGGCTATTGTGAATAGTGCAGAGATGAACATAGCTTAGCAGGTGTTCTTATCCTAACTTGGGTTATGATGTTCAGGATAGATGCCCAGGAATGGTTTGGCAGGATTGTAGGGAAGGTCTATTTTCAGTTCGTTAAGAAACCTCCACACTGCTTTCCAGAGTGGCTGAACTTGTTTACAATCCCACCAGCAGTGTGGTAGGGTTCCTTTTTCTCCACAACGCCACCAACATCTGTCATTGTCTGAGTTCAAAAAAATGTTATTTACACACACACACACACACACACACACACACACACACATATATATATATATATATATAATGGAATTCTACATAGCCAACAGACAAGATAAAATAATAGCATTTGTAGGGAAGTGGATGAATCTAGAGCAAATTATGTTGAGTGAGATAAGTCAAGACCAAAGGAACAAAAGGCGCATGATATCCTTAATATGCGGCTATTAGATCCAAACAGTACAAGAGTGATGAGTCAAAATTTGTGTACCCAGTGCTATGAACATGATATTGGAAATATAAACACAATTACATAGATATAAAAATTTATGACTGTATAGACATAATGTTGTATTACATAGACAAATATGTATCTATGACATACAAACCTTCAGCCTAATTTTGATTATGTTCTAAAATCTAAGTGCCAGTGATTATATAGAGAGATTCCCTTCTTGAATACTTGTTTATTAAACATGACATTTGAAATACGATGTGAAAAATCAATGTTAATAAATTCTTTAAATAAAAAAATCACAAAAATGAAACTTCAGCTAGCCAAGGTTTAGGCCATTGAATTAGAAATCAGTTTAAGTGGAATAGAACAATTGTGAAAGATTTATCTTTAAGGTGGTTCAAAGTTTATATCCAGGCCAGCTGTTTCTAGACATTTGGAAAACTTGATGTCAATCTGCTGGCTTCAATTTTTTGTAAACTGACATTCAGTATGAAGCTGTAAAAAACTGTGACTGAAAAGAAATATGTTGTGTCAAGGTAATTTATGAAAGGTCTAGAATGTTTGTCACAGCGTCTTCTGTTTATAATTGGGAGACTGGGAACATACAGGAACACCGAGGTTTCACATAGACCATCTCCAGTCCAGTGAGACCTTTCCTATGCCCATAGTAAATCTTTGTGCCTCTCTCCTGTGTCTAGGGAGGTTGTAAAGCAGTCTGGTATATACCTTTCCAAGGAAAGCACTCCAGGAAGAACTCCAAATTTAACCAAAATCTTAAAAATATTGAAGACCGTAAATTCCACCTTAAACTTTCAAAGTACAAACCACACTGGAGAATATCCCCCATAAAGCAGTCAAACTTTCCCAGAAGAGTAAATGTAACATCTATAAAAGACATATTTTGTGTTCCAGCATCATTTTTAACATCAAAATTGTAAAAATGAAAAAAATATTATTCTACAAATGAACTCCTATATATGTTATGCCAATTACTATAAAAGATTAAAACAATGTCAATTAAAATAATTCCACTGCCTTTTAATAACCTCAGACAAAATGTGTGCATATATCTACCTACCTACATATCTATAATCTATTTATTTATCACCTGTTATCTATCAGTATATTTTGTATATAGGTCCTAAAATAGAAATATTTTACTGTTTTGTAAAAGTTTCTGGAGATCGGACCAGGAGTTTGGCCTAGTGGTTAAAGTGCTTGCCTAGCATGCATGAAGACCCGGGTTCGATTCCTCAGTACCACATATAGAAAAAAGCCAGAAGTGGTGCTGAGGCTCAAGTGGTAGAGCTCTAGCCTTGAGAAAGTCCAAGGACAGTGCTCAGGCCCTGAGCTCAAGCCCAAGACTGGCAAAAAAAAAAAAAAGAAAAAGAAAAAAAAAGTTTCTGGAGATCTAATGACATAAGAATGGTTCACAAAGTAAAAAAATTAAAATAGGCTCAATATCTGTCCAGTAGATTAGTGGATACAACTACAAAATCATTAGCACACAAGAATCAGATTTCCTCTAATAAGCTCAAACAAAATTCCCAGTCAGACATAAGAAACAAAGTGAACTAGACCAAGAGTCAGAGAAGACAAAGGAGCTATCAGAATCAAAACATGGATGCTGATTCAGATCTCCATTTTCTTTCCCACTCCCTGAGCCCTAGTCATCTAAACACTAAAGAGGCAAGAACACATGGAAAATGTTCTTCAGAGAGTCTTCTCTGAAGAAGAAACAAAAATGGCCTATAGACACATGAAGAAATGCTCAACATCTCTAGTCATAAAAGAAATGCAAATCAAAACAACTCTAAGATTCCACCTCACTCCAATTAGAATGGCCAGGATCAGGAAAACTAATAACAGATGCTGGAGGGGATGTGGCCAGGAGGGATCACTACTACACTGTTGGTGGGAGTACAAACTCATTCAACCACTATGGAAAGCAGTATGGCAGTGCCTCAAAAGGCTAAACAAAGAACTCCCCTATTGTTGGGGCCTAGCCTCCATCCCTGAAGCCTGATTCTGGCTCAGCTGCAATTAAAGGGCTTTGACCAGGCATTCGGTCTTTTGCATACCTCTCTTAAGGCATCTCTGTGTACGTGACTCGATTGAACCCCCCGCAGTTTCGCGGGTCTCGCAGCAGCTCAAGTCTTGCGCACTTTCCCGCACCTGTCCTGCCCAGTACCTGAAAGCCCCACCCAGACCCTTAGTGGTAGCACAGAGGCCCTCTTCCTATTGGCTAGCTTCCCAGTGCCCACCTTCTCCTACCCTAACAGTATATAACTAATTGTCGGACGCAATGAAGGAGGAGAGCATCAGAGAGAGCATCAGAGATCAGCAGAGATCAGCAGAGAGATCTGATGCGCTTCCATGGTTAACACTGCTTCTGACTCAGCGTGGTTTTTTCTTCCCCGGTGATTGGGGGAGGGCTGGGTCTTCGACACTTACCATCTCGCTCGGCTCCCGGGGGACTACAGGCTGGCCCTGTGTGTCCCTCCCCGTTCCCGTGTTGCTGCCCCGGAGAGGAGGGGAGCAACAGCTGGTGCCCCGTGTGAGGAAACTGCCGCCCGTGTGAGGGCTCCACCTGCTTGAGAAACTCACCGCCGAGGAGCTAATCGGACTGCGGGTAAGTGTACTCCCATCAAATATGGGAAAGAACCTTTCTAAGAATGACCCTTCCCTCGACTCTCTTAAGCTCTTCCTTAAAAGTGGAGGGTTAGAGATTTTAGTTGCACAGACATGTAAAGTTTGGGATACTTTAGTTAAAATCGCCCTGTGGCTGCCAACTAGCAACTTGGTAGACTGGAATACTTGGGAAAAAATTGAGCATCTAATCAGAAAAGCCCAGATTAATCAAGGGGAGATTCCTCCACGAGGCGTTTATTCAGTTTTGTATGCTCTAAAGTCTAGTTTTTCTCCTGGGCATTCCAACCACAGGGCTGGGTCCCCTGGGGACACAGTTAACAAAGAGAGGCCAGATGCCTCCCTTACTCCCTGCGGAGATGCTAATCTCTCATTGTCTACTGAAAGGCCAAGTTCCCCTCAGGGAGATGAGAAGGAGCCACCCTTTACCCCTCCCCCATCAAATCCAGGCCTAGTCTGCCCTGTTAGTTTCCCAACCCCCACGGCGCCAGGGCTCCATCCACCCTCAGTAGTCTCACAGGAGGGTCTGGGCCTGCCAGGGCTCCATTCACCAGACAGGCATGGTGCTTCTGAGGCCCACAAGATATTGCAGCCTTTGAGTGGAAGTGTGTCAGAAAGGCCGGAGAGCGTGACCCCAACAGACAGTGTCACTAGTGAGGCACCATTTGAACCTGGCCCTGAGTACTGCCAGCTTTTCCCTGTTAATATTGACCCGGGTGGTAACCGCCCTGCAACCGGGTATCCCTGGGAGCCTGGCGACCTTAAGGAACTCAAAAAAGCTGTCTTAGAAGTTGGCCCTAATGCTCCTTGGACGGAAACCATCCTCCAAGGCCTTGCTCATCAACCATGTACTGCAGCCGATTGGATGGCTCTAGCCAAAGCAGTTCTTCCAGGCCCACTTTTCATTAACTGGTGTGCCCTGTATAAAGAAGAATGCCGCCAACAGGCAGAGAGGAACCAACACTCGCAACCTGTAATCCCCATTACTTTGGGGATGCTTACAGGGACCTCCGATCAGTACTCAACGGGGGTCCAGCAGGCAACCATACCCCCTCCCTATCAGGATCAGATTAGAGCTTTGGGCCTAGCAGCCTGGAGAAAACTGGAGGAGGGTCCCTCTGAGTCTCCTATAGCAGGAATTAACCAAAGACCAGGAGAGGACCTGTCTACTTTTGTTGATAGCGTTGAGAAAAGCATAAAAAGGAAGTCTTTAAGCCCTTGGAACTCCCCAGTATTTGTGATTAAAAAGCCTAATGGCAAGTGGAGACTACTCCAAGATTTGAGAAAAATAAATGAGAGGATGGAACTTTTTGGGACCCCCCAAAGGGGGATGCCCTGGATACCTGCCATTCCTAATGACCAATATCTCATAGTCATAGACACCAAAGATTGTTTTTTTTCTATTCCTCTCCACCCGGAAGATACTGAGAAGTTTGCCTTCTCCCTTCCTTCATTAAATTATAAGGGGCCTGATTTGTGTTTTGAATGGACAGTTCTACCTCAAGGTATGACCAATAGTCCTCCTATATGTCAGGACTATATGTCTAGAGTCTTATCCCCTCTTAACGAGGAGACAGGCTCACTTTTCTATGTATATATGGATGATATCATTATAGGAAGCCCAGACACTCAGCATTTAGAGTGTCTTTTTAATAAATGTCTCCAACTGTTAAGAGATAATGGCTTCCAAATTGCCCCAGAAAAAATCCAAAAGATACCCCCCTTTAAAATCTTGGGATCTGTCCTAACACTGGATGTTGTGTCTCCTTTAAAACCCCAATTGGCTATCCAAGATACTTATACCCTGCCCCAACTTCAAAAACTTCTTGGTGAAATTAATTGGATGAGACCATGGATCTCTATAACCACTGCAACCCTCACACCTCTTTTTGATCTCTTAAAGGGTCTTGATCTGACCTCCATAGTAAAGTTGTCAGCTGATCATAAAGAGGTTCTAAATAAAATTCAATTAGCTATTGATGAAGCAGCCTTAAAGAGGTATGATCCTGCTATGCACCTAATGCTTTATGTCCTGTCAGGACAGACCCTCTTTACTGCCCTTTTAGGCCAGGAAGGGGAACCTCTTCACTGGATTCACCTGTCAGTCAGAGGAACACCTAGAGTTTACTCCATGACTGACCAGATGGCAGATTGCATTGTCAAAGGACGAGACTTATCCACTCGTCTTTTTGGGAGTGAACCCCATTTTCTTATTGTCCCTTTTAGGATTAATGATTTCTCTTGGCTACAAAGAAATAATGCTAGACTTGCAATAGCCATGGAAGGCTTTCCAGGTAAAGTGGATTGTCATTATGGTCCCCATAAATGGATGCGCTCCTTTAGTCAGCTGGAGTGGCGACCTCCAAAACTTTTTCTAGGTGAAGCTGATCCCTCCTTCCCCACCGTATTCACGGATGGAGGCAAGAAGGGGGCTTCTGTTGTTATTTTCCCCCCAGGTAAAGGCAATTCTTCTCCTGCAGTGACCCTGTCTCATGAAATACAGGGCTCAGCGCAGTTTAAGGAACTTTATGCGGTGGTCTTAGCTCTATATGAAGTTTCTGGTCCTCTTAACCTATTCTCAGATAGCCTGTATGTGGTCAATTTGTTACCTAACCTCATAGAAGCTCATATTAAACTTGATAGTAACCCCATCACTCCTTTGATGATTCAAGATAGAAATTTGCTCAAACAAAGGATTGCTCCTATGTTTATTCAACATCTGAGGGGACATCAAAGACATCAAAGTATTTTGACCAAAGGCAATGCCCTCGCTGACCAGTTAGCCTCTAATACTGAGTGTTACACTTTACAGGAGGCTATCTCTTTCCATCGGCTCATGCATGCCAACTGGAGGGGACTACACTACCGATTTCCCCAAGTTGCTATTAGAGACCTAAAAAAGATTATTAGGACCTGCAAGTCATGTCACCCTTTCTTACAGGTTCCACCGCTCCAAATGGGTGGTGTTAACCCTCGAGGTCTTAGGCCTAATAATCTGTGGCAAACGGATGTTACACATTTTCCCTTTTTTGGAAAACTTAAATACATTTTTTTAACAATAGACACCTTTTCCCATGCCTGTTGGGCTACAGCCCATTCCGGGGAGAGAGCTAAACATGCTATCAGTCATTTTCTTCAATGTTTTGCTACCCTCGGATTGCCAGACCAAATAAAAACCTATAACGGTCCGTGTTTTGTAAGCAAGTCTCTTGATGACTTCTTTAAACAATGGCAAATTACCCATACTACTGGCATCCCTCATAATCCCAGAGGACAAGCAATAGTAGAAAGATATAACCATGTCCTTAAATCTCAATTAATAAAACAAAAAAGGGGGAATACACTCCCCCCCCCATGATCAGCTAAAGATGGCTTTGTTTACTCTCAATATTTTAAATTTTGCCAAAGGGGAACATCTCTCACCCTTCCAGAAACATTGGACAACTTCTATTCCCTATCGAACTGTCTATGTCCAGTGGAAGGACCCCCTTAATGGGGAGTGGAGGGGCCCTGACCCCCTCATTACAGCTGGAAGAGGATTTGGTTGTGTTTTCCCCACTGATGAAACAAAGCCAATTTGGGTCCCTACAAGGGATCTTAAATATTGTCCCCAAATATGGAGGGACCCCAATAATATTGATGAAGACCCAGAAGGCTCTCTGCCTCCTGAGGATATCTCTCTCTCTCTTCTTTTTCAGAATAAATAATGGACCTTACAGTGCTGATCCTGTTTCTTCTTGGAGTCAAGATACCCATCATCAACTTCCTCTGGACCGGACTGCACAGATGGCTACCCTATGTCCTTCCATTTCTTGGTCCTATACCCCTCTTGTTCTTACTCTTAACTTTTGGGCCCTGTGTTATCAATAAGGTTACAATTCATTCAAAGCAGGATAGAATCCATTCAGTTGATGAACGAATCCATTCAGTTGATGAACGTACAGGTGCATTACCAGAGGCTTGCTACCAATGCCAATGACTGCTATGACCAAGGAGAGCCCAATGACAAGGAGGGATCCCTCAACTCCCCTTAGATGTCTCCCCGAGAGCCAATGACGGGTAAGATCTCTGGAGCGGGGACAACCTAAGACAGGCCCGGGGGTGATCTGTACTGTGGGACAGAAGGCCGCAGAGCACTCAATGACGGGTAAGATCCCCTGAAGGGGACGACCTAAGACAGGGGTTTTGCGCGCTTGTCCCCCCTGTTCTAATAAACAAAAAAGGGGGAATTGTTGGGGCCTAGCCTCCATCCCTGAAGCCTGATTCTGGCTCAGCTGCAATTAAAGGGCTTTGACCAGGCATTCGGTCTTTTGCATACCTCTCTTAAGGCATCTCTGTGTACGTGACTCGATTGAACCCCCCGCAGTTTCGCGGGTCTCGCAGCAGCTCAAGTCTCGCGCACTTTCCCGCACCTGTCCTGCCCAGTACCTGAAAGCCCCACCCAGACCCTTAGTGGTAGCACAGAGGCCCTCTTCCTATTGGCTAGCTTCCCAGTGCCCACCTTCTCCTACCCTAACAGTATATAACTAATTGTCTGACGCAATGAAGGAGGAGAGCATCAGAGAGAGCATCAGAGATCAGCAGAGATCAGCAGAGAGATCTGATGCGCTTCCATGGTTAACACTGCTTCTGACTCAGCGTGGTTTTTTCTTCCCCGGTGATTGGGGGAGGGCTGGGTCTTCGACACTTACCATCTCGCTCGGCTCCCGGGGGACTACAGGCTGGCCCTGTGTGTCCCTCCCCGTTCCCGTGTTGCTGCCCCGGAGAGGAGGGGAGCAACACCCTATGACCCAGCAATTCCACTACTTGGCATTTACCCAACCATCCAGAAACTAGGGCATACTAAATCCACTAGCACAACAATGTTCATTGCAGCACTATTTACCATAGCAAAGATATGGAACCAACCTAGATCTCCCTCAGTTGATGAGGGGATCAACAAGTTGTGGTATTTGTACACAATGGAAATCTATGCTGCTGTCAGAAAGAATGACATCACCCCATTTGTTAGGAAGTGGAAAGTCTTAGAAAAAATCATATTAAGTGAAGTAAGCCAGACTCAAAGGAACTTAGGCTCAATGGTTTCCCTCATTTGTCATAATCATTAGAAACCTTGGGCTCTACTGGCAGAGATTTGCAATAGAGGAAAACCTTGATACATAAGGCCATATAGTATGAAGCTAATTGAAAGGACCTCCAGGATATTGAAACAAAAGCCATATAACAAATAATTGTTGTCCTTAATGTACTATGTTATCTCTCATCTCCTTTGCTGTCCCTTCGGTATCTCATATTGTTATAGTATCTCACTTTGTTATCTGATATATTGAATTTATTTGTATTTGGTTATCTGAAATTTGATAGGGAAGGGGGGAAAACCAAGACGGGGGGGGGGGTGGGAGGGAGGGTAATGAGTACTAAGACATGTGAAAGGGTATCAATGAATGTGAATTAATGCACCTTTATCTGGCAAATATCATGTAACCCTTTTATTAATTACAATAAAAAATATTAAAAAAAGAAAGAAATAAAGTGATAACAATAAAATGTGTTAAATGACAAAAAAAAAGAAAAAGCTGAAAGTGGTTTTGTAGCTCAAGTGGTAAAGCTCTAGCCTTGAGAAAGCACAGGGACAGTGCTAAGACCCTGAGTTCAAGCCTCAAAACTGGCAAAAAAAATCATAATAATTAGGTTTCATTAAATTTTAATACAGTACTAGAATTTCTGATGAAATTAAGTAATGTTATAAAATTCTCATATTTATTAATGCCTTTAAGTTCAAGAAAAAATATACCTTTAGAAGAAAACTAGGTTTACTTTCAAATTTAATTTGTATCCCAACTGTAATTTCCCTCTCAGCTTCTCAAGTAGCTAGGAGCCATCTGTGCTGAGCCATTTCTATGTGCAAATAAAATTAAGAGTTTTATTGGGGGCAAGGCCATTGTAAATATTGCTAGTTGATAAATGAACCCCAGACATAGAAATATAGAGTAAATATATAGCATTGTTTCATATTTTCACTCATATAAAAAACTATATGTCACACCTCTGTGTTTCTGAAGTTACATTGGTAAGATAGGAGCATGGCCATAATGTATTTAGAAGTTTGGTAAATTTTAGTTACATGAGATTTGAGCCTATATTAGTCTTGTCTTTTTAAATGTTATTTTAATATCTTTAAATAAAAGTATTTAAAGATATACTTTTATTTAAATACTTTTATTTAAATATAATAAGATGTTGCCATTTAACAAAGCAGTTTATGGCTACAGTGCATCTTGAGTAATGCCATGTCTTTCAACATTACCATCCATTCCTCCACAGTCCAAGAAAGGACAGAGCCAAGAAGTTCAATAAATAAAATTAGGGAAGTAGAATAGAGATCCAGTAGGGCAAATAATCAGAAATGGATGATAAATTTAGTATGCAATATTCTCAGAGAAGTATAAAATAAAAACAGAATGGTATATCCATGCTGGTATAGAAAAAATAGTGAGGGAAAATGACAACTAATGGCAAAGATTCAGAAAATAATACTAATGACTTACAAGGTGGTAGGTCTTCTAAGACTATTTCCATCGAAGAAGTAGAGCTTCTTAACTTCCTGATACCATAATATCACTTTTAACAAAAGTTATATTATCATTCATTATACTGCATCATACATACCACTTCCAATAAAGACCATTTCCAGTCACTCTCACATGCTTTGAATCAAAAAGATAAGGTCTAACCAGAGTGTGCAGGAAAATGTGAACAATTTAGCATACTATCTTGTTTAAACAGTTTATTTAGAATTTCATAGTTAAATTGTAGACCAGTGCCAGGTGCTGTTGTCTCAAGCCTGTAATCCTAGCTAATTACGAGACTGATATCTAAAGATTGTAGTTTGAAGCATTTAAGTCCATTAAACTCTTACACTCTTAATTCCAATTAACCACCAAAAGCCAAAAACATAGCAGTGGTTCAAGTGATAGAGTGCTAGCTTGAACAAAAAAGCTAAAGGGGGAGCCCTGAGTTTGAGTTCTAGCCTCAGGAAACACACACACACACACACACACACACACACACACACACACACACACACAAATGTAGATCATTTAATTTATGTATTTATCAACTCATAAACACTTTGTGCCAGAATAATTATATTTTTTAGAAATTAATTTATTGCCTAGGCAAGTGCTTCATGGGAGTCAGAAAGAAGTGTCCATTTATAACAGAGATTCATGCACAACTTCTCTTATGGTTTAAGACTGATATAGTGTGTGTTTAACACGGCTCCTTTGAATCCAGACAAGAGCAGATATCAACTAGAAAGGATCGTTTAATTTTAAGACACTAGTTTCAGCAATATGTGAAGGTGACCAGTACTACCATGTCTGTGACATTTTACAGATGGTGTGGAAACTGTCAGGCTATGGAATAATGATGTTGAAAACCAGTGGTGAGAGAAACCAAGGTCAAGGACACTTGCCACCACCACTGCCACTCTCCACTATTATACAGCACAACTAGCATTGTGGCAGTCTCCCATTAGTGAGAGTTGTTTAAGGAGTCTAAAATCAGGGCTCTATTTCAAAGCCCTGTCAGTACTTCAGAGGTGAAATTTGGGCCACATTCTAAGAAACTCTGCATGTCCTCATTATTCTCTTGATGACATTTCATCACAAAGCTGTAAACTCTGGTATCAAGCATTCTCCTCTGGCAAGTTTGCCTGAAACTTTCACCTGATTCCATTTCTGGATCTCAATCCCAGATTTAGAACTACAATATGACCTCATATGTGGCCCTATACAAATTTGACCATCAGTCTCAAAGATAGAGACCAAAATTAGAGGACCTAATTTTCCTAGCATAGAAGTGCTCTGCCTAAAAAATGCTGTGAGTCAAAACTAGATGAGGACTCAAGAAATAGTGAAGTAGATACTCGAAGCATGTAACTTCACACAGGACACTTCTATAATAGAGGAAACTAGAAAATAAGTTGTATCACAATGAATAGAGTGAGTTCCTTAAAATTAAGTGCTCAGGACCCAAATTAATTGGATCCAAAACTAGTATTGTCTTAAAACCTTTGCTTCCTTATGTAGATGTTGGAAAGGCTAGTTAAAGCTCTGGGCTCCTAATTTATCATTTTCTTTCACCATGTTCTCCCAATGCAAACAGCCAAGCAGCCAGAGCATGAAATGAATGCCGATAACTGTTAAAAAAAATAGAACCATTATACTATAGGAATAAAATATTTAGTATAGAATCAAATAATTCCCATAGAAATGTTGGAATTATTGGTCATACTGATGCTCTAGAAAAAAGTTGAGGGAAATAGTCACTGATGAGTCTTTCTGAAGTACGAATATAAATGGTCAAATATTATCACTCATGAATAGCCAATATGCGAAACAAGAATACCTACTTATACACAAGTGCAGCCATGAAGGACATGCTGTGAAGTCTGGGCTGGTCCTCTGTCTTGAAACAGCCTTTATCCCATTGGTCCACATTCAAGCCGCTGGTAGAATCTTTGGGGTTCCTACTTGTCACAAGGTCTAACAGGTAAATAGTAGAAAGAAAATGAGGACAAGCCAGAACGGATTAAGCATGGCTGAAGATACCTCACATCATATGTGAACATATTTTTCTGAGTGTTAGGCTGCTGCCACCCCTTACTTAGCCCTGTACATTGTGCGAGCGTAAACCCAACCCAGACGTACAAAGGAAGAAAATATAATGACAGGCTTAGTGATATAATCATACCCCAACCCAACCAGTATATTTGATTCAGGCTTAAAGCCACAGATAGGTTTTTCTAACTCTTTATCAAGATGTTATCTTTTGTCTGCTCTTTGTGACGTTTATAGTAATTTTCTTCCTTCCTTCCTTCCTTCCTTCCTTCCTTCTTTCTTACCTACCTTCCTTCCTTTTTCTTGTCAGTCATGAGGCTTGGCTTGAACTCTGGACCTGGGCACTGTCCTGGGGCTCTTCAACTCTAGGCTAGAATTCTACCATGTTGAGCCACAATGCCATTTCCAGTTTTCTTATGGGTAACTGGAGATAAGAATCTTATGGACATTCTTGTCCCTTGCCTAGGCCAGCTGTGAACCATAATCCTCTGAGTACCTAGAATTACAGTATTGAGCTACTGGTGCCCAGCTGTAATAATTTTCAACCTGTATCCTACTCTTCCATTTGGATTACAAAGAATTGTTCTCCTTCAAAAATGACCAAGAAAGGCCGGGAGTTTGGCCTAGTGGTTAAAGTGCTTGCCTAGCATGCATGAAGACCCGGGTTCGATTCCTCGGTACCACATACGTAGAAAAGAGCCGGAAGTGGTGCTGAGGCTCAAGTGGTAGAGCTCTAGCCTTGAGAAAGTCCAAGGACAGTGCTCAGGCCCTGAGCTCAAGTTCAGGACTGGCAAAAAAAAAAAAATGACCAAGAAAAATAAGTATTTCAGCGAACTGTTTTTGGCTTTATTGTTATCTAAGTACATCTCTGCACCATTCACCATGTCTATTGGGATAAATTATTCTGTTAACTTTAACATAATTAGGAACCACAGCACTAGTTGGCATTGAGTTTAATTCTATTCAACCATCACAAAATAGGTTTGAAGAGACAAGCTCTGTATATGAGAACCAGATGTAATAGTGGCCCACACAGATTGGCTGAGAGTGGGTTGCAAATAGATGAGAATTATTTACTGTATTACTATACTAACTGAAGAAAAATGTCTTACTACTAGTAAGAGATATGATTTCCCACTTAAAGGGTAAATCAGAGCATCCAAGATGGGTGTAAACAATCAAGCAACAGAATGTTTGGACACATCTAGATAAAGTTTTTGGACCTCTGGGCTGGGAGTTTGGCCTAGTGAAAGAGTGCTTGCCTAGCATGCACAAAGACCTGGGTTCGATTCCTTGGTACCACATACATACAAAAAAGCTGGAAGTGGTGCTGAGGCTCAAGTGGTAGAGCTCTAGCCTTGAGAAAAGTCCAAGGACAGTGTTCAGGCCCTGAGCTCAAGCCCATGACTGCCAAGAAATAAATAAATAAATAAATAAATAAATAAATAAAGTTTTTGGACCTCAAGCATAGAAATGAAGCATTGAAAGTATCTACTGATGAAAATGTAATTTTCTTAGAGATTACTTTGTCATCAAAGGGCTAAACAACTACATAGAATTCCAAAGGAAAAATAAAGAAAATAATCTTTTTAAAATGTGAGCATTTTAAACATACTTGTGATTCCACTCTGGCTCCCAACACATACTCCTTAACTAAAATTGAAATGTGCATATAATACAGAGATACCTTTGTGTCTATCAATAGTTAGGAAAACTACCAGGCATCATACTCTAATCCAAAATTAAGTACTTCAAAATGGGTACCTGTAATGCTAGCTATCTTGGAGGCTGAGATGTGAGGATTAGAGTTCTGGGCCTAAGCCAAGAGACTTTTATCTTCAATTAACTATAAAAAGTCAGACGTGGAGCTGTGTCTTATATAATAGAGCATGAGCCTTGAGCAAAAAAACTCAGGGACAGTACCAAGGCCATGAGATCAACCCCAAGTCTAGCACACACACACACACACACACACACACACACACACACACACACACACACGCACATTAATTACTCCAGCATAGCCATGAACTCCAAATCATGGATAGATTAAGGAAAGAAGATAGAGACTGAATAAAATAGGCTGCAAAATTAGATGAGTAATTATTGGTATAAAATATAAACAACCTATGTTATATAAGATATATAACTGTGGGTGATTATTGTGCCACACTGTGTGAATTATTCAGAGAAGAACTACTTGCAGTGTAACTTGATCAACAATAAAAGGGACATGTTGATTAGGCTTTGATTACTAAGTTCCCTTCAATGAAACATTCATCCACTTTCACTCATAAACCAAAGGTTCAAATGGAATCCCTGTTGAGCACTGGTGTCTCATACCTGTCATCTAACTACACAGGAAGCTGAAATCTGAAGATACCAGTTTCAAGACAGCCCTGACAGAAAGTCTGAGGTTCTTCTCTCCAGTTAACTCCCCCCAAACCAAAAAGTGAGCTATGGCTCCAGTGTTAAGAGTACAGTTCAGGAGAAAAAATAGATCACAGAGATTTCCCTGGCCCTTTATACTAGGTATAGTGGGTAGATTTTAAGTATTTGCTAGGGACAAGGTGAAGTTAGCTCTGAGGCCATAGCATGGACTTGACATGAAGAAGCACTATAGTGAACTTTTGCCTTACTCCTTCCCAATTTGTCAGTAATTTGTTAATGTTTTTTAGGTAGTACATGTTTCTTCAAGTCCCAAGTAAGATTTCAGGTGGAATTAGCTTGAGAAGTTTTGTATCAATACTGAGCAGCCTCTTTCTCTTTTTCCCTTGAAGAAAAGAATATGACCATTTGGAAAAATATGGTCAACCTTCATATTATGAAGAACAAAAATCCAAAGTCAGAAATGAAAACGGTTAAGAAACTAGCTGTAACAAATGTAGTTATGACTCTTTGTTCTGTCTATCAACATAGATGATTTGCAAGATCTGGCCAATTTTTATCATAAAACATAGGATTATAACTGAGGTAGAACCAATAATACTCACCTGGATGCTTGCATGACCTCTGTATACTTAACGTAATTTCCCACATCTAAACTGAAAGCACTGATTCTTTACTGTGAGTAGATTTTTCTATCTTCTCTGTCATTCTGTCTTCATTATGTCACAGTAACTTTTTAGTTGTTGCAAGTAAGGTTTCAACTGATATACTGTAGCTTCTGTTAAATCGAATTTAAGAATACGTACTTTTTGTCCATAAATTGTGTTCCCTAACATATACTCAATAAAGCTACCCAATAGCCATCCTTTTTTAAAAGCTTTATAAAAAGGCATTTGTTTCAATATATTTCTTCTATATAAATATTTCACATAAAACATAAAGAAGAAAAAGCAATTAACAAATTGAAAATGTGCATTTATTTAAAGCTAAACTTACACATTGGGGAATAATATTTATTTTACTGAAATATATTTAATGTTATATTTTAGAAACTTGTGATTAACTATAGCTGATTAGTTCCACATAGAATGAAACAGATTTTGTTTCTTTTTTTACCATAATATGACCATAAATTATCCCATAATATAAATGGGATAATTTTTCAAATCTGTTTATAGACATCTTATGCTAGTTTTTTTACTTTGAAGTACTAAGATTATGTTAAAAGAAAGTTATTTTTTTGGTTGTTTTACAAATTGCTTATCAAAAATTGAAACAGTGAATGTTGTTTTATCTACTTATTCAATCTCTTCTCCTCTGTCTCTTTTGGCTTTTTACTTTTATTAGCATATGAACACAGAAAAATAGTTGAATTTAGTATAATCATAGAGTCAAAAGATTGGCTAAATACCTGTAGAAAACTAATGTTACATTCATATATCATCCTGCCCAAGAATCAATTCCAAATGGACCTCAAGGTAAAATAGCTACCAGAAGGAATAGGAGAAACACTAGGTCCCCTTAGCACAGGAAGAAGAATTCCTAATAAAGACCCAACAAATCAAAGAAAGGTTGGACAAATAGGATTACATTAAACTGCAGAACTTCTAACTGGCAAAGGACATAGTAAGAAAAATGGAAAGCCACAGATTAGGAGAAGATCTTCATTAGACATAAAAATAGACAAGGGCCTCACATCTAAAATATACTTAGAACTCAAAAAAATAAATTCTCCAAAAACAAACCTTCAAAGAAACTATCACCCCCTTAAAAAGTGAGCTAAGACTTAAAGGGAGACTTCTTTGAAGAGGAAATAAGAATGTCTAAGACACACATTAGGAAAGGCTCAACATCTCTGGCAGTAAAAGAAATGCTATTCAAAACAACTTTGAGATTCCAACTCACCCCAGTTAAAATGGCCATTATGAAGCAATCTAATAACAACAGATGCTGGTGTGGATGTGGCCAGAAGGGAATGCTGGTGGGAGTGTAAATTTGTTCAACAACTCGAAAGCAGAATAGAGGTTCCTCAAAAGAATAAACATTGAAAAAAGATTAGATGGAAAGTATTTTGACTATAGTAGCCAAAACAGCTTGGTACTGGAACAAGAAAAGGCCTAAGGACCAATGGAATAAAACAAAAGACCCAGAAATCAAACCACAGACCTATGGCCACCTAATCTTTGATAAGGGACCCAAAAAATAGAATGGAAGAAGGTAGCCTCTTCAACAAGTAGTGCTGGCAGAACTGATTAAACACCTGAAAAAAACTAAAGTTGGATCCTTTTATGTCATCCTGTACCAGGATTAATTCCAAATGGATTACAGACTATGAGGTATAAGCAGATAACCTGAAAACTTTACAAGAAAGAATAGGAGATACACTAGGTCTCCTTGGCACAGGCCAAAACTTTCTTAATAAAGACCCAGAAACACAACAACTCTTCAGATAAAAAATTGAATTACTCCAAAACTAATCTCCAAAGAAATAACCATCCCATTAAAAGATGGACAAAAGACTTAAAGAAAGACTTCTCTGAAGAAGAAATAAGAATGGCCTATAGACACATAAAGAAAGGCTCTACATCTCTGGCCATAAAAGAAATGCATATTTATACACAATTAAATTCTATGCCGCTGTCAGAAAGAACAACATCACCCCATTTGTAAGGAAATGGAAAGACTTAGAAAAAATCATATTAAGTGAAGTAAGCCAGACTCAAGGGAACATAGGCTCAATAGTTTCCCTCATTTGTCATAATCAGTAGAAACCTTGGACTCTCCTAGCAGAGATTCACTCTAGAACAAAATCTAGATACATAAGGCCATATAGTATGATGCTAAATCTAAGGATCTCCAGGATATAGAAACAAAAGCCATATAATGAGTGATTGTTGTCCTTAATGTACTATGTTATCTCTCATCTCTTTTGCTGTGCCTTGGTTATCTCATATGTTTACAATATTTCAGCTTGTTATCTGATAAATTTTTATATGCTTAATTGGTTATTTGAAATAGGAGAGGGAAGGGGGGAAATCAAGATGAGATGGGGAGGGAAATGGGGATCATGACATGAGAAAGGGTATCAATATTTGTGAAGTAATATAACTTCTATCTGGTGAATATAATGTAACCCTTCTATGAATTACAATAAAAATATATGAAAAATTTAAAAAAAGAAATGCAAATCAAAACAACTCTAAGATTCCACCTCACTCCAGTTAGAATGGCCATTATTAAGAAATCTAACAACAGATGCTGGCAGGGATGTGACCAGGAGGGATCACTACTACACTGTTGATGGGAGTGTAAATTCGTTCAACCACTATGGAAAGCAGTATGGCAGTTCCTCAAAAGACTAGAGAAAGAGCTCCTCTATGACCCAGCAATTCCACTACTTGGAAAACTCACTAGCACAGTGGTGTTCAATGCAGCACTATTCACCATAGCAAAGATATGGAACCAACCCAGATGTCCCTCAGTAGATGTAGTATTTATACACAATTGTGTTCTATGCTGCCATCAGAAAGAATGACATCACCCCATTTGTAAGGAAATAGAAAGACTTGGAAAAAATCATATTAAGTGAATGATTCAATGTCATTTTTCTGATGGAGGAATAGAATTTCATTGTGTATATATGCCACATTTTTTTTAATTCTTTGAGGGACTTCTTGGCTGATACCCTGTCTCGACTAGGTACTTAATAATGCAAGGAACATGGTTGTGGTGGTTGCTTTACAGTAGCCTTGTTTGTGCTCTATTGGAAAAAATTCCTAGAAGTGAAATTGAGGATTCTCTATACTGCATTACAAAATGGTTGAACAAGTTTATATTCCCATCAGCAGTTCAATTTAGTCACATCTATGCCAGCATTTATTATTGTTAATTTTCTTGATAATGGCCATTCAAAATAGGATGGGGAGGATTATGTTAAGTAAAATAAACCAGACCCAGGGACGCACAGGTTGCATGGTTTTCCTGATTCGTGGGAACTAGAATTTGTCTATAAATCTAGGAGTAAACACAGTGGATAGCACTCAAGCAGTTATAAATGAACTGAAATATAATGGACTCTATGGAGAAAAACTTAGAAACTTAGAACAATTAAGTAAAAACCCAACAAATTGAGTATTACAAAATGGGTACTTGTCTGGGGGTGGAGGGTCTAGAGGCAAACAGTAGAAGAATGTGGGAGTGAGTAAAATGCAGGAAAGAATGCATTGTATATGCTACAAGAGTGGGAAAAATAAGGGAAAGGGAGAGCAGAGGGGGATGAAGATGCTGATGGGGTGACAGAGATCAAGATTGCTTGGGTAAATGGCAAAAAATCAATACATAACCTAAAAATTTTTTTCATATATTTTTATTGTAATTAATAGAAGTGTTACATTATATTCACCAGATAGAAGGTGCATTACTTCACATACATTGATACTCTTTCTCATGTCTTGGTTGCCATTTCCTTCCCCCCAACCCGCCCCTCATCTTATTTTCCTCCCTTCCCTATCCAACTTCAAATAACCAAATATACATATAGACAATATATCAGATAACCAGGTGAAAGACTGTAACAATATGACATTAACCAAGAACAGCAAAAGAGATGAGAGATAGCAAAGTACATTAAGGACAACACTCATTCATTATATGGCTTTTGTTTCTATATTCTGGAGATCCTTTCATTTAGCATCATTGTATATGGCCTTATGTATCTAGGTTTTGTTCTATTGTATATTTCTGCTAGGAGAGCCCAAGGTTTCTATTGATTATGACAAATGAGAGAAACCACTGAGCCTATGTTCCTTTGAGTCTGGCTTACTTCACTTAATATGATTTTTTCTAAGTCTTTCCATTTCCTTACAAATGGGGTGATGTTGTTCTTTCTGACAGCAGCATAGAATTCCACTGTGTATATAAATACCACATTAGGTCATGCTTTCAGCCCCTTAACTTCACTCTTGAATGTGGGATCTGTTACAATAAAGCTTTCTTTATTTAAAATTACTGCTGGATTAGGTATGAGTAGTTGGCTAAACTGTGGCATTGTGCATTTTGTCATATTCACTTCTCTCCCCAAAGAAGTTCAAAACTTGTCGATGCTTCCTTGCTTAGAAATAGAAGAGTTATGGTTCAGTCAGTTAAAATGAGGTCATTCTAGAATTTAGTGGCTTCTCACCCAGTTAACAAATCCTATTATTATGGAAAACTTGCCACCTAAAGAGAGAGAGGAAAAGAGAAATGTGACAGGACAAAACTTGGAGCAATGCAGATACCACAAAGAATATCTACAAACCTCTGGAAGCTGGAATGAATCATGGAAGAATTCCCTGAAGATGTTGGAGAATATTCCTGCTCACACTTCAATTGGAGACTTCTAGCCTCCAACAGAAGAAGTTGTTGATGAATTGTACCAGTTTTTATTTGCATTTTTTCTCTTCCCCCACTTCATTTTATTTTCTGGTTGCTTTGGAATCTGATGCCATATCCTCCCTCTTAAAAATGGAGTGAATTAAAAGCTTTGAGCCAACACTGACACTTAGTTTGAGTAATGCTTTTCGTAGTTGATGATGTCCTCTCTAAGCAAACTAGTCTACCATTGAGCTCACAGTAATAATACTGTACCCTTCCTATTTTATATATGCACTGTCACTAAGGAACATAAGTTCATGTGTTTAAAGTAATGTTTATCAAGTTAATTGACTTTTAATATTAGGATACTTTAAAAAAATCAATAGTAAATATTTTATGGAGCTTCAACATACATGGAAAAGGCAAGACCTTTATAATTCTGTTTCTCATTTATTTACTCATCTCTTAAGGTCCTGCAGTGAACCCTAGGAACTTGAAGAACAGAGTTGAAGCCCGGAAATGAAGGGGAGCCAAGAACTCCTGTCCTGGCTACCACCAGTAGCCTTGTGGCCCAGAATTGAGGGTAAGCTCAGATGTTCACAGAGTGTGACAGGGAGACTGCCTCTTCCCTTGCCAGTGGGTATGAGTTCTCTAACTGCTTCACTCCAGACCAGGGCTCCTGCCTGTCCTGTGCCAAGGTAAATATGAATAGAGACAGGTGTGAGAAATGGCCCTGTCCTTGATCCCCTGTCCTGGACCTCACCACGGTGTTACCTAAGAGTGTCTTCCCCAGCAACCCAGCTAGTTTGGTCAGTGGCCATCAGACTAGAGGAGGATCAGATTAGGGTTTGTAAATGAGATGAGATGGCTTGGTTGTACCCATATGTAGTTTAGCTTTGTACTTAAGCAAACAAAAAAGGAAATAAAACAGAAATTATTTGTCATTATAAACATGAAAAAATATTAAATGAAAAATATTAAATAATGAAAATATTTAAATAATGAAAAATATTAAAATATTTATTGCCAGGCAAGGCCAAAAGCAAACAAACAAACAAAAAGCAGACAGTTGAAAACCAGTGCTATGGAAGAAAAACTTATTGGAGAACTTTCAGACAATAGGGGGAAGATTTGGTGAGAATCAAAGACAATTTCAGATTTCCAGATCTCATTCCATGCACAGATATTAAACTGAAATAAGTGACAAGAATATCTATTCTCCTAAATTTATAAACATCTGGCAAATAAATATAAAGAGTAACAAAGAGAAGGTGTTTCTGTCATAATTAACTAGTTGTTATACATAGCCATTCATTCCTCCAATGAAAGATATTAATTTCATCAATGGCTGTCACAGTGCTATGAGACACACCCTAGCACAGTTCTGCAACAGTGGGCATGTTTCTAGAAGTACCTGAACAGCAAAGTGCATAATTGAAAACCCAGTTCAATGTTTCAACTGCTGACAATATATTCCCATGGAATGTGCTCTGTTGTGTATTTTTGTAATGTAAACATGCTATTTTTAATCAAAATTCTAGAGAATATCAGGCAGAGCCATGAGTATTAAGCATTCAATATAAATAAATATATTGTGCTTAATTATATTAGAATAAATTCAAGCAGAGAAGTTATGATACATGCTACCACAATTCTAGAACACAAATAGGTAATCCATGCACCTAAAAGTATTTCATTTTACAATGGTCTGTTACTTCCCTTCAATGACCAGAGAAAACTGCATATATTCTTTCAAATATGAAGTAATACATTTGCATTTTTAAATTTAATTTTGTTTTTGTTATAAGGTGATATACAGAGGAGATACAGTTGCATAAGTGAGAGTATGAATGCATTTCTTGGAGAACATTGTTACCCCCCACCACACATTTTTCTCCCACTGTGACTCCCTCCAACCAAGCTGTGAAGTTGATTTCCAACCCAATGTCTTGCTGTCACTTTGGTTCACCCTTTGTCCTTCATTTTACCCTTTTCTTATTCCACTTCCCTTCCTCAAATCAGATAAATGTAGATACAAGACTCAGAATAGCCGAATCAAAAACAGTGATGTCAGAGGATAAACCAAAAGGGAAAAAATGAAACATAAAAGAAAGAACTTCACAGAGTACATTAAAAATTGCATTAACAACAACAAAAATTTCCTCATTTCCATATCTTGGAATTCATTTCGATTAGCATCATTTTATATGATCATATGTATGTAGGTATTGAGCTATTATGATCTTCTGCTAGGACCATCTTAGACATATACTAGATATTACAAATGAGTAAATCCATGGCGTCCATGTTTCTTTGGGTCTGGTTTACTTCACTTAATGTGACTTTTTTCAAGTCTTTCCATTTCCTTATAAATGGGGCCATTTCGTTCTTTCTCATGATTGTATATATCACATTTTTTCCTTGTCTACTGATGGGCATCAGGATTTGTTCCATATTTTACCTAAATGCTGTAATGAACATAGGCGTGCTGGTAGCTTTAGTGTGGCCCTGTTTGTGATCAAGTAGGATTGCTGGATCATAGGGAAGCACCCTGTTTAGTCTTTTGAGAAACCTCCATACTGCATTGCAGAGTGGTTGAACCAGTTTACATTCCCACCAACAGTGTAACAGTATTCCTTTTTGACCACATCCCCAACAGCAATTACTATTATTTGTTTTCTTGATAATGGCTATTCTAACTGTAACTGCTGTCTTCAAGGGACACATCTTGCTCAGAAAAGCAAACATATTCAGAAAATAGAAGACTGGAATAAAATATACCAATCAAACGGCCCTCATGAGTAGGCTGGAGTTATAATCCTCATATCAGACAAAATAGACTTCAAGTTAAAATTATTGAGAAGAGATAAAGAAGGATATAACATACAATTATAGGGATTTTTTACAAGAAAATATAACAATCCTAAATATCTGTACACCGAATACTAGAGCATCCAAATTTATCAGGCATTATTTTCACTTTTAGTTCAAGGTCATGTACTGTTTTAGTTTCTTACAATTGAGTTTCTCCTGATAGTCAATCTGGTTGACATGTTTTTCTCAGTTGATTGTCTAGTTTATTTCTATCCTGTCCCAAACATCTTCATTCTCTAATATCTTGTTTGCTCAATTATCACTCCCTGTTGAGCAGGCACTTGAGAAATGCTGAAAAGGACTGTTAAAGTGAAATGAGTTAGGCAAGGATTGCTTGCAAAGTGTTTTCTAGGGCATATAATTTGACTAAAATCATCTCTATTTTAAGAATATGTGAGAAAAAGTGAAAAAAGAAGCCATAGATTAATTCTATTTATATTTTTAATAAAAACACCAACTTTTCCATATTGTATTCTATTAAAATTATTTTGTAGGTACTTATCAGAAGTGTCATAAATACTTGTAATAAAAGTACAAAACTTTTTTCATCCTTATTTAGGAATTTAAAAACGATGTAAATTTTCCTACAGATATTTGCTTTTTTCTATTTTTTAGGTGAGCTTTTATTTTTTAAAACACTGTACCCCACAGCATTTGGGACTACAGATGGTCTGGCTTTTCCTCTAAGAAACTCATAATGCCCTTAAGAGTCCTGGTTCCAACCAATGTCGGAAGTAGTTGTGATTAAAATGTATTTTTATTATTCTCATCAAATTTCATTCTACTCATTGCTTAGGGTATCACAATATCTCTGGGTTTTGAGATGACACATAGGAATACAAACATCAACTTGAAAGGAATTGGGCAGGCGAAGTATATTTCTGCAGAAGGCTGTGCTACTGACAGGAGCAAAGTAAATAATCTTACTGGCCAGAAAGTAGCCCAGGATTGATCATAAAGGCATTACTGACCTTTCCTCTGACTGATCAGACTCTAGGTTCCCAATCTTGACTAATTAGCTAATTTGAAAAGGGCTAAAATTCATACATGCAATCAAGCACAACCAAGCCACCTGGCCAAAACTTGTCAGAAAAACATATATTACTCAGCTAGTACTCTACCACTTGAACCATGCCTCCCATCTCTAAAAAAAAACACAGTTTTTAAAAAGAGGATATGAGCCAGGAGGCACTGATGGCTCACACCAGTAACCCTAGCTGAGACTCAGGGAGCTGAGATCTGTGTGAAGCCAGCTAGAGCAGAAAAGTCTGTAAGACTCTTACTCCAGTTAACTACCCACAAAACTGGAAGTGGGTATGTCCCTGCAAGCGGCAGAACACTAGCCTTGATAGATAAAGCTCAGAGACAGTGTCTAGGCCCTGAATTCAAGCCCCACAACAGATAACAAAACTAAGCAATAACAGCAAAATAATGAAACAGGTTGGTGGTTTAACTAAAGTAGTTTTCATGTAGGATGAAAGCTATCCTTAAATTGGAGGTGTTTGTGTCAAGCAACCACTATGACAGAAAAGATTATAACTTCTACAAGTGTACTTTTTAAGTCCTCAGAATGCAATTGTTTTCTTTGGCCTAATGCCAAAGGATTTTAATTAGAGTTATCTGCTTCTGCTTCAGCAGACTGTAGTGGCAAGTTCTGGTATTTTAGTGGCTTTTCTACGAACCTCCTTTGTACTTTTCTTCTGTTTCAGCCTAGGAAACAACTTGAAGAAGACAGAATGAGAAATGTTCTTGTTTTCTGTCTGCCCTAACAACCCCACCCAAATAGAGATGAGTTTAGTTTTGTTGAGGTTACTAAAAAGAATCTAAATATACATTTCTAGAAATCTAGGACATAAGGCCACTAATAACTAGTCAGATTATTAAATTCTTGAAGTTCCTTACTCTGACTTTTCTTTCCATCATAATGAAAATTGAACTCACTCCACTCTCTCACACTAAGGTAGTATGGATGCTTCTAACAATTCAGATGTATTGGGGATCAAACAATTCCATCCCATGTTGTGATAGGTCCTATCTGGATTCTTTTCAGCCTACATATACAATTATACTATAATATTTAGGATAATTTTAATAAAATCATATTAGGCTATTCTTTATGAATCCTATAGCATTATCTTATTATGATGCTGAAGAATAGCCCATGCCTGTAATCCTAGCTACTCCAGAGGCTGTGATCTAAGGATTGGGATTCAAAGCCAGCCCAAGCACTAGAAAATCGAAAGTGGGACTGTGGCTCAAGAGATAGAGCAGTAGCATTGTGCTGAAGAGCTCAGGGACCACTCCCAGGCCCAGAGTTCAAGCCCCACAACCAACCAAAAATGCACATTTGAATACACCATATACAAGGTAAAAAAAGACAGAATAGTCAAAAGACTAAAATCTTTAAGAAAAGAATATATATATATATATATAATTTTAGATAAATATGAAGAGGCATTTAGACATTGCACCTCTGTGTTTGACTCCTAAGAGTACTTTCTATGTGTGAATATGTACTAGTTTTAAATTTTAACAATAACATTTTTTGGTAATATACAAAAGCAAATGGAATTGAAATTGTCTTTTCTTCCTTTCTGAGAAACAACAGTTGTAAGGAAGACCATTATCAAAACTGATATCCAGTAATGTGTCTCTGATACCTTAAATGAAATATGTTAACGAAAGCTAAAACCAAATCAGGTAATTTTTCTCTTAAATTCAAAGCTGAGAAGAACTGGAGAGCTGGAGAAAGAGGCAAGATAAAGTGAGTAGGAGACACCCATATTTAATTAGAATGTATACAAGCCTGTTACAAGAAGTACTAAATATTCAAAATATTCTTGAGCCTCTAGGAAATGAGATTACTAGGGAATGACTGTTGGATAAGTTCCTGAAACATGAGTGCTGTTTCAGGGTCTAGATTTGTGAAATGGATCTACATTCTTAAGCTATTCTAAGTGATTTCCTTTGTTGGCACTGTGCAAGTTCCATATCCTCAACCACTGTCCCACTGAAAATAACAAATAAGGCCCAAAGTGGTAAGACATTGTCTGTAATCCCGGATACTCAGGAAGCACATAGGTAGGAGGATCTTAGGGAAAATCAGCTGGTTAAGCAGCACAAGGCCCTACCTGAAAAGCCAGGCTTAAGATCCTGAGTTTAAATCCTTTCCAAAGAAAACAGCAACAATTTGGACTTAAAACATGAACAAGAGCAATAGCAGCAACAACAAAAATTTCCTGAATTTTCTGTAATAAAACTTTTGAAAGTCTGAGGAGCAGAGAAAGCATAAATGGTTGGTAGGTGAGTTTGCTCTTTTCATGAATTTTGGTTTATGAGCTGCAGAAATTTGGCAGACTACAAAATTAGGTTTTCTTTTCTTTTCTTTTATTTGTGACAATACTAGGGTTTGAACTCAAGGTCTGTGCTCTCTCAGCTGGTATTTTACCACTTGAACTCTACCTCCAGCCCAACTTTTTGTTGAAAATTTTTGTAGGTTGAGTCCAATAAACTTTTTCTGCTCAAGCTAGCACTGAACTGCCCTCCTTCAGATCTCAACTTCTCCAATAGTTAGGAGTATAGGTATGAGCCAACAGTAGCTGGATGAATTTGATTTTTGATGGGCATGCAGGGCTGGGGAAGCAAGGAAAAAGGCTATGTTCAATGAAAGGATAAAGAGCAGACAAGTGTATCTGACACTGGGGGCTGATCCCTGTCATAGCTGCAGAGATCTGAAGATCATGATTCAAAGCCAGATGGCATAAAAAAAAAAGTCCATGAGACTCTAACTACCAAAAATCAAGGGTTGAAAATGTGGCTCAAGCAGCAGAGCATCAACCTGGCATGAAAAACATAAGGTTCCGTATCAAAGCCATGCACATGCACACACACAGGCACACATGGAGGCACACACACACACACACACACACACACACACACACACACACACACACACACGCAGTAGAGCCTTCCTAGAAGATAAATTAGCAATTGTGAAGAAGAGAGTACAAATGAAACAAATTTGCATTTAAGAGAACACACCTACCAAAAAATCACAAACAGAAGCTTGAAAAGTTTTTATAGGAATAAATCCAAACATCCTGAAAATCACATAATATTTAAATAGAGTAAAAATGCAAAATTTCAGGAAACATTTGGACAGTTGATGAATGGTGGTTCAGGAGTGTAACTTAAGTAGAAGAAAAGGTAAAACTAATCACATGAAGCTTGTTTTAATCATGGTAGTATCTGGCTAAATAAAAACAATTGAAAATAAAAACAATTGAAGAGTAAAATTAGCTGACAAAGCCTTGAGAGCATCATAGAAATAAACCTATTTAGATTTTACCCAGGTGCCTATGGCTTGTGCTATCTACTCAGGAGGCTGAGATCTGAGGATCACAATTAGAAGCCAGACAGGAAAGGTTAAGTCTTCAGTAAGTCTTATCTCCAGATAACCACCAAAAACTAGAAGTGGAGTTGTGGCTTAAGTGGTAGTGCACTAGCCCCCAAAGCTAAGAGACAATGTTCAAGCCCTGAGTTTTAGCCCCAGTATTGGCATGCACACACACACACACACACACACACACACACACACACACACAAAACTAAAATAAATATAGATTAATTTTGTATAGTAACCTGCATAAGAATCTTCAAGCAACTATAAAGTTGAATTGAAACCCATTTGTACAACTATTTAATTTTTTTTTCAATGGGTGGTGATTGCACTGAGGGTCTAAGTACTGTCTCTGAGCTTTTCGCCAAGGATAGTACTCTATCATGTTGAATCACTTCTGGTTTTCTTTTTTTTTTTTTTTTGCCAGTCCTGGGCTTGAGCTCAGGGCCTGAGCACTGTCCTTGGACTTTCTCAAGGCTAGAGCTCTACCACTTGAGCCTCAGCACCACTTCTGGCTTTTTTCTATGTATGTGGTACTGAGGAATCGAACCCAGGTCTTCATGAATGCTAGGCAAGCACTTTAACCAATAGGCCAAACTCCCGGCCCCTCACTTCTGGTTTTCTGTAGATAAGAGTCTCACAGACTTTCCTCCCTGGGATGGCTCTGAACATAATCCTCTGAACACAGCCTCCTGTATATGTAGGACTACAGTCATGAGCTACCATGATCCAGCGTAAAAATAAATTTCAAAGCACATAAAATAAAAATGGATCAATGTTCAAGAAATAATGTACCCATTACCTGGTGAATGTAACTGTAACCCCTCTATATGTTACACTGACAATAAAATACAATAAAAAAATAAAAATAAATAAATAAAAATGGGCAAAACTATGAGGAATAGAAAATACTTGAGAAATCAACATCAAGTAACACATTTCATTCAATACACACATAATACACAAATACATATATGTGACATATAACCATATTCATAGAATAATTATTGAATGCATAATATGATTTTATTTAAATGTGGTATATACTCATTAGAAGAATGGTTTGATTCAAATGATCTTCAATAAAGTGCAATTAGGTTAAGAATCATAAGCTTTACATAATATTTAAATTAGGTTAGAAAGATACATCATTCTTATTATCGTTGCCACTACTAGTCTCCAAACTCAGGACCTCAAAGTTGCTTGGCATGCTGGTTCAGCTACAGCTCTATCACTAGCCAAGATCTGTGTATATTATTTGTTTGAAATACAGTCTCATGGGCTTTTTGGCTTCAGCTGGCTTTGAACCACAATCTTTGTGTTCTCAACTTCCTCAGTAGTATGAAAGCTATAAGCCACAAGCACTTGGCTTCAGTGATATATTATCTATACTGGATATATATTATGAGTTCTATGTTAAGAAGTAGACAACATGCAATATACACAAGATATTATATTGCATGCAAAGTATTATATACCCACAATCTATATTATCTTTCATGTATCATGTCATGTACTTTAGCTAGAGAATTTTGAGAAAAATGGCCTTTAAATAATAAGTCAGTATGTAAAGTTAACTCAGGCATTATATGATTTTGTAATCATCTTTACTCAGCTAAATTTTTAAGTGGTAATTGTGCTTTCAATAGTTATCTGCCATCATGTTTACCAGGCCTCTTTCATTCTTTGGCTACTGTGCTTCATAAAACATTTCAGGTGGCTTAGAACAAATAAGAACACTATAGGAAGCACTACCTAAAGATAGAATCATATTAAGGGATGGAACCTGGTTGAATCAAGGAAAAGATGAGTGTGCAGAATTACTTTCAACGTGCTTAACACAATCACTACTGTTCAAACACAGAGTGTGTCTTCTTACAGGAAGTACAGGTTCTGGAGGAGTCAATATTACTTAGTTTTAAAACTTTCTAATTAATATCTAATATTGTTATTACTCCATACGCAAAAGGCATGATTTATTTTATAATTCTTCATCTAATGTGACAGCTATTTGGAGCGCAATATGCAAGTATACATAATACTATACAATGCATAAAATGTTATTATGGTAGGTATTTATATGACTATTTTTGTGCTTCTTTATAATAACAAGATGGAAAAATGGCTTCAAGTGCTTTCACAGAATCTTAAACATTCCTAAAAGGGAAATTCCAGTTGTGTTTACCTGTGAGAGAAAGAATAATCTACATTTTTGTGGGACTACAGAGCCTTGCTTTGCACAATACACATGGGTAGTTACGTGCAAAAGAAATGTTATTTATAAAGAGATTTCAAAACTGAAATTGAAATAGTATTTACCTCTCTTCATATACAGGACAAGGATTGTCACAGACATCCTCAGAAGTTCTGATGAGACATGTAATGACATTTCAGTCAAAGAATGCACCAATTTTAATAAGATGGAACTCGCTTTAACCACATTCAACAACTGCCAGTGGCTTACGCTTCTAATCCTAGCTACTCAAGAGGCTAAGATCTAAGACCCACAGTTAGAAGCCAGTCCTGACACAAAATTTTGTGAAAATCAATCAATAAAAACCAGAAGTGGTGCCATGGATGAAGTGGTAGAGTGCTAGCCTTTTGCAAAGGAAGCTCAGGGACAGAGCCAGGCCCAAAGTTCCAGCCCCAGGACAGGCAAATCAAAAAATTACAAATGCCATTTGAACATGGGTTATGTTGTACACATGGATTTTTTAGATTATGCTTCAAGCTTTTAATTAGCCTTTAACTGTAGCTCATTGCATTTAACATTGTGTTTCACACAAAGTACATAGCACAACCCACTCTGAAACATTAAAACTGATCATAGAACTGAGTACTAGTGGCTCATGCCTGTAATCGTATCTACAGAAGACATTGTGCTCTAAAGGATCACAATCCATCCAGAGACTCTCTGAGTAGAAAATTCTGTGAGATTCCCATCCACAATTATCCAGCATAAACTAGGACTGGGAGCATGGTTCAAATGGTAGACCAACAGTTGCTCAACAGGAAAGCAGAGGAATGAAGTGGAGATATGGAGCAAGTGATAGAGCACCAGCATTAAGGATATAAGCTAAGGAAGAGTTCAAGGTCCTAAGTTCAAGCCCAGAAACAAGCATTAAATTATGACCACAGGATCACAGGAGGAATGATGCAGTAGAAACAAAAAAGTAAATGTAGGCATAATCATTCCATATTTCAATTTTTAGCAAACTTGAAGCCAATGCATCCAGGTCCATTTGTGGAAAGTTGCTGTCTATTGAGAGTCAGGGCACTCACTCCTTACTCTAGAGGGTTCATTCTGCACACCCCCCCACGGTGAGACAAATCTCCTCCTTTGCATGGCATTATTTCTAGCTTTCATAGTGCCTACCATTACACTTTCCCTTATGTCTCAATTTTATGGTTTTATCATAGGTAACATGTCAAATGGCTAGCACCTCTGCATGCAGACACTGTCAGACCACAAACCAACACAGTCACTTACCCACTGAAGACCCAGTGTGACTAAGGTGTAGAAATGTTTGCGTCTCATGAGGTTACTTAATCTGACAGCAGGTATTCCCAGGTAGGAGTAAACTGGTGCTTAGGAGGAAGTGTCAGATGATTGCCCTCACTAATGTAGCGATTTCCATAATCAAATACTATGATTCATGGGGATGGCTTCTGGAGTACTTTAATTCTTTGCCTAATAGCCACCCTAAGTTCCTGACAACTGCAGACATTCAAATCTGTCTTTTTTATCATGAGTTTGTTGGATATACCAAGGGGTAATTTATTTTTAGAAAAATCATAGTTAAGTGAATAGACCAATTGCTTGCCATTCTCTAGTGTTGCCTGAATTTTCTAATGTTCCTTTAGAATTTTGATTCTTGAGTTTTATATAATAGTTCTTGTACATACATAGTATAAAGCTGGTAATTGACTCTCATATGTATGTATAGTCAATTTAAGTGAGTAGTTAGTTTTATTCTCAGAAGTTCAATCCTGATTTTCTGCTTAGACCCTAATGTATTTGCAGCATATAAAGTATTCTTAAGCAGTTTTATTGTTTGTTTGTTTGTTTTGCCAATTCTAGGCTTCAATTCAGGGCCTGAGCACTATCCTTGGGCGTTTTCAAGGCTAGCGCTCTACCACATGAGCCACAGCACCACTTCCGGCTTTTTCTACATATGTAGTACTGAGGAATCAAACCCAGGCTTTTTTTCATGATAGACAAGCATTCTACCACTAGGCCAAACTCCTGGCCCCAAAGCATTTTTATGTTTTCTTAAGTATTCTTATGTTTTGATGTATGATCTGATTTAGTCTGATATTGTTACATAATGCATAGTTTTCTATGCTTACCCATGTTAGATCTAGATATTTCAAGAGGGATTTTGGTAATTGCATTTCTGTGTCCCAGATTTGAAATTAAAAAAAAAAACAACAAAGGTAAATAGGAGATTGCAGGTTCATTTGATTATTGAGAAATTATAAACAATAACTAAAAATACTATTCCTGACCGGTAGAGCAGAAAGTATTGTCTTACTGTCCACCAATAACTGTGATACAACATGATTATTCCATCTTAAAACTTAAATTTTCTTCTATCTAAAATCTGCACAGCATAACAAGAATTTTCTCTACTTGTGTCTGCATGGTACTTCATATATATGTTTTATTCAACTAAATTTGCCTATAGTTGTCTGTCATTATCTCTGTAAAGAGCTTTTCAAAAATTTAGATGTCAGACTTAGCTGCCAAGTTGGTTTTGTTTTGTAAAAATACCCTACTTGACCACCTGCAAGTGGTCAGGACCACCTGGTTTCATCCTTGTAGTTATTGACTATGGACATCGTAAGGTGACATCATAAGGTGACTACCACCTGTGTATGGTGTTTACCTTTAAAAGCTCAGCCCCAGGGAAGGTTGAGGCTGCTCTCTACCAGCCTAAAGGTGGAGAGTAGCCACTGTGTTGGTATTTAAATGACTCATAGCTCTGTTCACTGAGTACTGGTGACTCAATTGCTAGGGGTTCAGCCCCTTCTAAATGGCTGAGATATTACAGATATATTAACCTATTCCATACACCTTTAAGTGTGTTATACATAATTCTGATTTCCTTCTCCATTAAAAATGCCTTTTTAAATGAAATATTCACAGGAATGAGTTCGAAGAGGCTCTCTGTCCTTCCAATTTTTTCACTTCCTGGGTATACATAATCAAGAGTGCAGTTTGTTAGTTTAACACTCCATTGAGCCTCTATGTTTTTATTTTGGTCTGCTATCCAAGGAACTTGTAAAACCACCTCTGCTAGACAATGGCTTCTGCCTATAATTCTAGCTAAGTAGGAGTCAGAGGTCTGTGGATCTGATTTAAAGCCATCCCAACCAGAAAAGTTTGTGAGATGTGTAACACCATTTAATACCAAATAGCCAAAAGTGAATCTGAGGTCAAAGTGACAGAACTCTAGTCTTGGGTGAAAAAGCTATGAAAGAGGTAAAATCCTGAGTTCAAGGGAGTGCTAGGGATATGACTGAGTGGTAGAGTACATACTTAGCCTTCATGAAGCACACAAAAAAAAGAAGTAAAAAGAAACCCATAAGGGATACTGTGGCTCAAAGGGGTAGAGTGCTAATGTTGAGCAAATGGAAGCTCAAGGACAGTGCTCAAACCCTGAGCTCAAGGGCCAGGGCTGGCAAAAACAAATAAACAAATAAGTAAATAAATAAATATGTTTTCTTAACTTCCCATAGTCTAGAATCTACCCCTGATTCTTCTGGAGTATCATTGGATAAGTGAATCAGCCATCACTTAATGATGATAGTATCATCTCTTAGAGTTGTCAGCTCTTTCAGTTGGTTTTGAGGATATCTACTTATACTATAGGGAGTCTGATGGACCAATTTTTCTATTTGAACTTTACTTACATTATACATACATACAATTTTTATTTCTTCCCCATTATCATTTTATATCTTCATGTCCCTTTTTTTCAGTTAAAGAAAATATGGCATTACTAAAATACATATGTTTTACAAATTGATATACTGTGGTAAATGGAGAATGTGTCTTTAGGATGGTTTTGGTTTCATTTAAACCAAAAGAGATATAACCAATGAAATCTTTATCATTTTCAAGTTTTTAGAGCTGAGAGCTATCTACATATGAACTCATTTGATATTATATTTGTGTTCTGCATCTATGTGAAACATTACAAATGTCACAACTTTAGGATATTAACCAAGTAAAATAATAAAATATACAGATAAATTACTGCAGTTTGCAGCAATGCATGGATTAATGAAATGAATGTTAATTCTCTTATAGCAAAAAATGAATTTTCATTTTTAAAAACTGAAAAGAATTTGCCACTTGAGAACATAAATTTTAAAAACATCAACTACTGAAACTTCAGTGTGAGTATTTGTTCTTAACAAATAATGAACTAGTTCTTAATGATAAGAATAATAACGATTCCATTTCCAATGCAAAGAAAACAGTTAAGCTAGAAGATAGGTTCATCAAATGGCTTCTTATGGAAAGAAGAATCCATAGGTTTTTTTTTGCCAGTCCTGGGGTTCAGCTCAGGGTCTGAGCACTGTCCTTGGACTTTCTCAAGGCTAGAGCTCTACCACTTGATCCTCAGCATCACTTCCAGCTTTTTTTTTCTATGTATGTGGTACTGAGGAATCAAACCCAGGTCTTCGTGCATGCTAGTCAAGCAGTCTACCACTAGGCCAAACTCCCGGCTGAATCCATAAATTTTTAAGGAAGAAAATGGGAAAATTCAAGGGTAAAAAAATGAATGTAATCTATAACAAAGTTGTCAAAGATATTTTTTCCTTTAGAATTATTTTATTAAATCATAAATGTACAACAGCTTCTTAACTCTTCACACACACTTAATTTTTTTTTTTTTTGCCAGTCCTGGGCTTGAGCTCAGGGCCTGAGCACTGTCCTTGGACTTTCTCCAGGCTAGAGCTCTACCACTTGATCCTCAGCACCACTTCTGGCTTTTTTCTATGTATGTGATACTGAGGAATTGAACCCGGGTCTTCCTGCATGCTAGGCAAGCACTCTACCACTAGGCCAAACGCCCTGCCCCGCACTTAAATTTTTAAAGGAAAAATATTATATCTTATTACACCATGATCCTGGCTAAAAGCTTTTCAAAACCATTGAGAAAAATATTAAAAAATACTTCACATGTCACCTGAAACTTACAAATTTAACATTATCAAAGAAGGAATGCTTCTACAAAGAATTTCTCTTTCAAAGACCACTAGAAATAAACAATTATAAAGCTAAGAAACTGTCTCAAAGGCATTTGTTTTTGTTTTTGCAATTCTCCCTCCACAGTAAGGTTATTAAATACCCCAATCCATTCACAAAATGGCTCTCTGCATCTGCTCGGTGTCTTCTGCCATATCACTGCATATTATGCATGACTGAGATAAGAGTTTCCTTAACATTGTTATTTCAATAACCTGAAGCTGTTCTGTTACCTCTGGGCACTCATCCTCTCCTATTTATACAGTAACGCCCATGTAAAGTAAGGAAGAAGCTCAGTATCTGCTCCTCCCACCATAACCACCACTTTCACCCCTGACTCTTGAACCATAGTCTCCTCCACCATATCCTCCCCCCATGTTCCTGCTACCACCAAAGTTTCCACTCTTCATTGGACCGTAGTTAGAAGGTTGCTGATTGTAATTTCCAAAACCATTGTAATTTCCATTTCCATAATTTCCTCCTCCATAGTTGTCATAATCACCTCCGTAGCCCCTACCCTGGTTGCATTATCCAGGTCCTCCACCATCATATCCTCCACTTCCTCCTCCATAACCAGGGCTACCTCCAAAATTGCCATCTCCAGGTCTTCCTCCATACCCATTATAGCCATCCCCAAATCCACGTCCACTTCCATATCCATCATATCCCCCTCTAAAGTTACTTCCTGGTCCTGGACCATAATTTCCACCACCACCACCACGAGAATCCCCCAAACCAAGGTTCCCTCCTCTTCCACTCCTAGAACTTTGGACCTCCTGCATTTCTTGCCTAGACAACGCCTTTCTTACTTCTGCATTATGACCATGACAGTGCGGTATTTTTGCAACACAATTTTATCCACAGGATCAGGGTCATCAAAAGTAACAAAGCCAAAGCCTCTTTTCTTTCCAGACTGTCTATCAGTAATTATTTCAATGGTATCAATTTTTCCATATTCTTCAAAGTAATCCCTAAGGCGATGCTCCTCAGTAGCTTCTTTAATTCCACCAACAGTTTCTTCACAATCACTTGAGCTCCTGGTTTTCCAGACTCTTCTCTTTGCTACAATATGTTTTGGCTCAACCACTCTCCCATCAATTGAATGAGGCCTGGCGGCCATGGCAGCATCAACTTCTGCCATAGATGAGAAAGTTACAAAACCAAATCCTCTTGATCTTCTGCTTGCGGGATCCCTCATAACCACACAGTCTGTGAGCTTTCCCCATTGCTCATAGTAGTTTCTCAAACTTTCTTCTGTTGTTTCAAAGCTTAAGCCACCAATAAAGAGTTTATGAAACTGCTTCTTTTCTCTCTCCATCGCATACTCAGTCGCTTCAGCCCGATTTCCCGCAGCCAAGCGAGATGAGAGAGATCTCTGCCAAGGAACACGAACCCGACTCGTCCTGGCGCTGTAGTGAGAGCTGTGGCTGCTCGAGAAGCACTGCCGAGAGCACCTCCACAAGGGACCCGACGCTGCTGTTACTCTCAAAGATATTTTTAAAGTCTTATTTTTATTTGTGTTATTAAGGAATACTTTTACTATTTCTCAAGTCTTTACTATAATCTCAGAAAGACTATAGAAATACTTATCTCAAATATAGACTATAGAAATAAATCATGACAGCTTTAAAAGTTTGTTAAGTGAACCAACTGGTAATATTTTATTCATCAATTCACTTCCTAATTTTTTTTAAAAAAAATGTACTGGATATGTATTTAATTTCCTTAAACTGAAAATTCTTCAGAAAGTGTACTAAGTTAGCAAACTTTTAAAAGTGAACATATGTTATTTTTTAAAAGTAAATTTCAGGAAATATAATGTATTCATAAGTATGAATATAAATAAATGTCAACTGAGATAGAAAAAAAAAGGACCAATGCTCTTTCTCTCCTAGAAGAGGTTAAAAACAAAAGATTTTAGCTCCTATCTACTGGATTTATATATTCTTTTTTTTGGGGGGTGCATAGAGGTTGAACTTGGCCTGGGCGCAGTCCCTGAGCTCTTCAGATCAAGACTACCACCCTATCATTGAGCCAAGCCCCATTCCCATTTTCTAGAGATTAACTGGAGATAAGAGTCTCAAGTCCTTTTGTGCCCAGGCTGGCTTTGAACCTTGATTCTCAGATCACAGACTCCTGAGTACAGTATTACAGGTGTGAGCCACCACACCTAGCTTATATATTCTTTTTGATGATAATACTCAGCTTATGAAAGATAACTAGTAAGAAAATATTGAGAAAGCAATCTAAGCACTTTCCTACATTTTATTATATATGTGATGAAGTTCAGTGCAGAATAAATCATATTTGATTAATTAATAGTAGTCCTGAGACTTGAACTGAGGGCCTAGGCACTGTCCCTTTAGCTTTTTCACTCAAGACTGATGCTCTTCCACATGATCACTTTCACTTCTAGCCTTTTGATGGTGAATTGGTTCTAATAGTCTCATGGTATTTCCTGACCAACTGACTAAAATCTCAGCCTTTTGAGTAGCTAAGATTACAGGTGTGGATCATTGGTGCCTAAAACCAGCTCAGAAGGCTGTGATTAAAGGATTTTGGTTGGAAGCAAATCCAGGAAGGAAAATCATTACTCATCTCCAATTAACCAACAAAAATGTAGAAGTGGAGCTATGGCGAAATTGATAGAGTGTTGTACTTGAGAGGAAAAGTTAAAATACAGTGTCCAAACTCTGAGTTCAAGTAATAGTACTGGCATGCATACACACATACACACACACAACACACACACACACACACACACGCACACACACAAAATAGATAACACATTCGGAAAAGAATACAATATTTCTACTTAGCAGATTTAATGAGATATGAGATATTCGTAGTTAGTATCCAGAACAAAACCAGTGCCCGTTATTTTATTTGCTTCTTGATTTTTGTTCTTTTTGTCCCCCTCACTACCACCCCTGCCCTGTAATGGGGCTTAAACTCAGTGTCCCATGCTATTTAGAGGGGTTCTTTTTCATTCCTGGTTGGTGCTCTACTCTTTTGTCTTCTGGCTGTTTTGTTGGTTATTTGGAAATAAAAGTCTTAAAAGACTTTTCAGACAAGGCTTATTTTGAACTCCAATGTTCAGATCTCAGCCTTAAAAGTGGTTAGGTCTATAGACATTGACTCTCACTTGGTTATTAAAAAGGAAAACTTTATGTATTTTGAAGCCTAGTAATTATTTTTATTAGCCCTAAATTCATGTAGCATGTGACAATATTTGCCAAATGCATAACAATACATATCAACTGCATTAAAGTACTTACTTTGACGCAAAAGCTGTTGCTACTGTATAAAACTTGTCAAATACAAATTTACAGAAGTTAAATCAATTCTCTCAAATTGCCTAATCTTGATTTGTCAGTTTCAAAGTTATAAATGCTTTGTATTTAATGAGCATACCTTGACCAAGACATTTAAAGTAAATCTCATAAATGCAGAAAAGTCTAAACAAGTAAGTCAGTCTAATTTCTATGTTAACACTGTGCTGGGAGGAGCCTAGTGGTAGAGTGCTTGCCTAGCATGCACGAAGATCCGGGTTCGATTCCTTGGTACCACATACATAGAAAAAAGCCGGAAGTGGTGCTGAGGTTCAAGTGGTAGAGCTCTAGCTTTGAGAAAGTCTAAGGGCAGTGCTCAGTCGCTGAACTCAAGCGCAGCACTGGCAAAAAATAGCAATTAGTTGTACAAGGGGATTATTTGAATATATCCATTCTCATAAAACTATTTTTAAATTATTATTGTAAAGGTGATGTTCAAAGGGGTTACAGTTACAGTTAGGTAATGAGTACATTTCTTATTGAACAGTGTCACCCCTTCCCTCATTCTATCCATTTTCTCCCTCCCAACCTCTCCCCCTCTACAATTCATTTCCAACATAGTGTTTAGTGGCTATCACAACTGAATTGGTTCCCTCTTTGTGCCACCGTTTCTGTACTTCCCCTTCCTCTTCTCAAATCAGACAGACATATGCAAGACAGAGGTTACAGAAATCAAAAGTGGTGACAGAAGGAAATAAACCAAAGAAAAAGAGGAATTAAAAAAAGGACCACTAATAGTACAATAAAATAATCCTCTTGTTTTCATTTCTTGGTTTTCAGTTCAGTAAGCATGTGTACATATTTATTGAGTCCAGGTCTTAACTGTAGTCACTCTCTCTCCTCTTCTTTTGCCCTACCTAGTTTAATAAGCTTCATAGCTCTATTTTCATGCCTGTATTTAGGAACATATTTACTCTCCTTCACCCTCTCTGGTCCTCAGGATCCTTCCTACTAATACTGTCTTCTCTCCAAAAAAAGGGTATCAATATTTGTGAAGTAATGTACCTTCTATCTGGTGAATATAATGTAACCCTTCTATTAATTACAATAGAAAGATATGAAAAAAGTGTTTCAACTTATGAGTATTCAAGTTTGTATAACTCATATTGAGTATCTGAATGGATTTCAGGATTGTATCATGCTTGTACTAAACTTCAGTCAAGATTATCTAACATGTTTATATGGATATATTTGGGGGCCAGCAACCACATATGAGAAAAAAACATGGCCTTTGTCCTACTAAACTTGGATTGCTTTGCTTAATATGATGTTTTTTAGACCATTTTTTCTGCAAATGGCATAATTTCATAATTCTTTATGGATAAACAATATTACTTGTACAAAAATAGGACATTTTCTTGATTTTCATCAGTTGTTTGGCATCCTGGCTGTTTCGACAACTTGGCTAATGTGAGGAAACCTGCAATGAATGTGAATGTGCAAGTGCCTCTGTCATATCCAGACTTATGCCAGATACCAGTGGTACATGTCTGTAATTCTTGCTACTCACGAGGCTGAGACACGAGGATTATGATTCAAAGCAGACCAGTAGGAAAGTCTATATGATTCTTTTTTTTCTTTTTTATTGTAATTAATAAAAGGGTTACATGATATTTGCCAGATAGAAGGTGCATTAATTCACATTCTATATGATTCTTATCTCCAATCAGGCATCAAAAGTCTGGAAGTAGAGTTGTGCTTAAATGCTAGAGTGGTGGCCTCCAGATTTACATTCCTTCAGATATATGCTATAAGTCTGTAAGTAGAACTGCAGAATCATAGGTTAGATCTACTTTTAATTTTAAAAGAAGCTCAATACTGAGCTTCCGAGTAGTTGTACTATATCAACAGTGCATAAAGGTTCACTTTTTGCCCCATCTTCACCAGCTTTTGTTATTGGTGGTGGTGATGATGAGCGTTCTGATTGTAGTGGTATGGAATCTCACTATCATTTTGACCTGTCTTTCTTTTAGAGCTAAGTATATTGAGTATTTTTTATTTATTAAGCATTTGTACTTTATTCAAGTGTTGCTCAGGCCATTTACCTATTTGCTATTTATTATTGAGTTATTGACACTTTGAGATTTAAGGTTTTTGAGCTCCCTGCATATCAGTATTACTAATTGATTGCCAGATAGAAAGCAAACAAAGATTTTCTTCAATTCTGAAAGTTCTCTTTTCAACTTAGTAGCTACATTCTTTACTGTGAAGATTTTTTGGCTTAATGTAATCCCATTTATCAATCTGTGGTACTATTTGGTGAGCAATTGGAGTTCTATTCAGGAAGTTCCTTTTTTCTGCCAAAAAGCTGGAATGTTTTTCCTTTTGTTCCTGTGGTATATTTAAAGTTTCTTATGATAAGATCTTTAGTAAATTTTGAATTGAATTTAGTCAGCAATATGGATCTCATTTCAGTTTGAACCAATGGACTTCTTGAGCCATATTTCCAAAATTTAAGTTCTATATTCTTAATAAATGGTATGTGTGGAGGGGTTAATGAAGACAGGACTTGTGGAACTAAGCCAGTAGACTCTTAAACAATAAGAAATATAGAATAGACCTGGGTATATTTTCATATAAATTGATGGAGTACATAGCTATCATACTATACTTCAAGTTTTCAGACAGGATAAGTAACAAGATGAATACAAATTTTCCAGAAGAAAAGGTGTTTTCCAAACAAATACTAGATAGTTACAAAAAGTTTGAGGAAAAGAGATTCTTTACTAAATGCATATTGTCCATATTAATCATGAGCTTTCATTCTTTAGAGACAGGCTTAGTGTCTGCTTTTTCCTATATATTTAAAGATCTGCATGAAGCCTTTGTGAGCTCAAGGAAGAGTCAGTTATAATTTAAAGCTCAAGCACAATGAGGAGGGGAAAACTATTGTTGGGGTCCTTCTCTGATGTCAGCGAGGTGGGTAAGATGGCGACGGAGCCCACAAATAATCCCCGGAACACAGACTCTGGAGACCAGACTCTCGGTGTGCAGATCTAAATTTATTTTAGAAAACACACTCACTAAATACAGATCAAGTGGTGGCTGCCATGTCAGCAGATAGGAACTCCCCTGAATGCGACTGTCAGCGACTGTCCTGAGACACACCTCACTTGCCTGGAGTATCCAGGAACTCCTGCTCCAGGCAGGAGGGGCAAGGCACCCTCTAGCTCCTGACTGCTTGCGTCACTGAGTGTGTACATGCTGAAGCACAGGTGGCAAGCAGTGGGGCTCCTACACCACTAGCTAGGAGTCCCCACAGTTCCCCCTTTTCCTTATTTATGGACACTCATAACGGAATGTAGGATGGGGCCTAAACGGTGTGCAAAGACATTATCTAGATGGCATCCAGGCAAGCCTGGATAAACTCAACCAATTTAGCTAAAGCAAACATGGGTCCTGCTACTGTGGAAATGAGCTTGGTGGGCCAAAGAGGACTGGGGCTAGGTGGGTTTCAGATGGGACTAGGGTACATGGGTATCAAGCCTCCATGTCCTCCCCAGCATGCTTTGAGGGAAGACAATAGGGTTGCAGTTCCTCTGATTGTATTATTCATAATCATATCATGGCTCCCTGCTTGGGAGTCAAGTTTATTAATCTGGGCCCCCACAGTTCCTGTTTCTTCTGGTTCCCATGCCAGGGTAGACCTAGGAAGAGGTAGCTTTGAGGAGAGTGTGGAGGCAGCATCTGTGGCATCCATATCTGGCAGAGCAGTCATCCAGGACACTTTTTATGGATAGGTCAGTGTCCTGGGCCAAACTGGTAAGGTTGCAAAGGTGGAGGCAGGACTCAGGTCAGTTGACTGCGGCTAGCGGTGTTGCTGAGAGGCCATTTGGTGGTGGCAGGAACTTGTAGATTGCCTGCTCCTGAAAATTGAGAGTTAACAGTTATGCAAAGACAGGGATCATGTGCTGTCTGAGAGGGCGGAAGGGTTCGGGGCCTATCCCAAAGGTGGCCTTTACTTTATGGCACAAACCATAGCCACGCCTTCTGATCAGGCGGCAGTCGCCATAACAGCCATGTGCAGTACCAAGACTAGGAGGTGAGCACTGGGCCATGCGTTAGGCCTCCTTTTACAGCATAGGTTTCCATTTCCCTGATGTGATGTGCTCCATATCTCCCCCTTATTTATTTCATTAACAGGTGCTTGCCTTACTCCAGGGTGTGCCTGTCTTAGGTTTTCCCCTCTGGAGATCTTACGCGTCATTGACTACCACTCTAGCTCTTCAGGCAATTCACCTGTAGGATTGGTAGATCTAAATGGAGATTTTAAGTAGGGGAGATGGCCAATGTCCACAAAGGAAACCCTTCTATTTTCTGGTCTACACCTGTACATCCTGGTGAGGGCCAGGGCCAACCCCATAGGGTTCCCAGTCCGCATCTCATAATAATGGCACACATGAGTCAAACCCTTGCCCCATTGTTAACAGAGGGAACGGCTTCTGCCAGGTGTTCGGCCAAGGGGCAGGGAGGTTGGGCGAGGTAACATGGTGCCCCAATGCTTATAAGCAGGGAAAATCCTTTAGACTCGAAATTTAAAAGTTCAATGTAAATAAAGCATCAACAACCTTATCTTGATGCCTCATGCCTTAGGTACCTGTATCCCCCCATTTTTATTTGTTTTTTAAGGGGGCCTCTGGCCAAGAGTAGGTAGCAAGAGTCCCAGGAGTGGAATCTGGGCAACGATCCATCTTCTGTAACTTCTTCAAGCTGACTCAGGGGCATTGTCTCTATACTTAGCCATGGACCCTAAAAGCTTAGCCTACTTTACAGATTGATAGGCACACAGCCTCAGGTTCACAAGCTTCTTCCCTGAATTTGTGGCTGGTGTCAACCCAAAATCTGCTCAGTTTAGGCTTTGAGCAAAATTATGACTGTAAACTACCCATTCATTTTGACAACCTTAAGTTCAAACTACCCACTGACAAGTTCCTGCCCAGTAGGCACAGGTATTAGTAAGGCATGCTTACAAACTATTTTATGACATCCTGGCTCTGATAATTTTGGATGGCCAAGCACCAGTGACTCTAGGATCTGGCACCATCTCTCACACAGGGATAAATGTCCCATTGACATTTCACTTGGTTGCTTGTTGGACTTGAACTTAGGGCCTGGGAACTGTCCCTCAGCTCTCCAGCTCAAGGCTAGCACTCTGCCACTTTGAACTCCAAAGCAACTCTGCCTCACCAGCATTCTGCTGGCAGATTAGAGATCACTGTCTCACGAGGACTTTGCTCTGCCCAGACTGGCTCAGAACTGCAGTTTTTAGATCAAGGAATCCTATAAAGGACACTTTACTCCAATTAAAGCAACAAGGTGGTCAACACAGAAGTCGTCTCTAAGCATGATCTTACCTGGAACTTGGTAAGGGCCAAATTTACATCTGATTAAGGATCAACTGTCCTTTTCTGTGGGCCCGCTGGAAACTGTTACAAACAAACTTACAAGGGATAACTGCTGGAGACTGTTACAAACAAACTTACAAGGTTGAACTGAAATAGCAATTAAACAATCATTTTTTTAGCCCTAATTTTCCTTTTTACTCTTTTAGGAAACAAACATTTCGGATGACCTCACTTCCAAATTTTGTCCAGAAACCCAGCTCTAACTTTCTTTAAGACTTTAATACTTAACACTTTATTTAAACATTTCTCTTAAAACCTTTTTTCCCAATTTAATACATTTTAGGGGACAAGTTTAAGAAATATTAATCATATCACCCACTTTACCATCAGATTTGCAGTGTCAGTCTGCAAAGGAGAGGCTGGATGAAGCCCTGTCCTTTCTAAAAAACAGATAGGAAAGGTTTTTCAAACTGATAAATTTGCGTTTAAATTTCTGATACTTATCTCCAAATTCAAGCTCAAGGAAATAAATTCCAAATTCCTGATGACTTTTTGCTAAACAGAATACAATGTTTACAATGTAAACAGCTCTATGCATTACAATACTGGATTTTAAAGTAGTTCCTTTTTAAAACAATACAATAATCCCTTGAGGCATTTGAATTTGCTTGGAGTTTAGACTTAGATTTAACCAACTATCCCTTTTGTGTATGTTAGTTTCAAGTATAAACTTGTAAACTTGTATATACATTCCCTGTTATCAACAAGAACCCTAGAAGGGGGTCAAGGCATCCCTTGACCATCCATGCCTTAGAGAGCTTGCTGCATCCAGCTTTTCCTCTCCGTTTAGGCCCACAGTGCACTTTCTAGGAAAAAAATACAGACATACGGGGGGAGGGGGGTCTACCAACTTCTACTTACCTCCAGAGGCCTTTGCCTTTAACCTTGACATCTTCTCCGAAAAGGGTTGTAATAGGAGGGGCGGTAAAGGTAGACCACTGCTTATAGAAAAAAAACAATCCTTTACCTCAATAGCATAAATATACAAATTATTAGGAACTGATAAAAGACTCGGGAGCCTGGCCCCCATGGGCATATTTACTGCGGGGAGATCATGAAGAAACTGTATTTGAAACCTGTATTTGCCTGATCCTTATGATAACAAAAATGGGGAATACTGAAGCTGTTCCTGTATTAATTTTAGTAGTTCCAATTGTTTTTCCTGCCAAAAGGCCACTGCTCCACCCATACAGGGTCATGAGATTTCCAAGTTAACTGAAGGAGGAAATGGAAATCATGGGAGACTGTGGCCCCTAGAATTGGGGGAGCAGTTTTATGCCAATTTTCTCATAGATAATGCAGTCACCATAATGCCGCAACATCCATATTTTGTAAAATATTTCTCCCAAGAGATTATTGGGCAGGTCCTCTAAGACCAGTGGCTGAACGGCTCTTGCCAGGGCAAAAGATGTGCCCTTGTGAAGATGCTGCTAGGCCGCCTAAACCCTGGAGCCAGGCCTGGGGTGGAGAGTCTAGGAGGTGGGAACTTCCTGCTTCCTAAGGCAAGTTCTTTTAGCTTCAGTATCTATTAAGGCCTGGGAGGAGATCTGAATTCCATGCGAGGCATTGGTGTTGCCCCTGACCTCAGCTTTATCATAAAAGGCAGATTTTTATCATAAAAAGCATATCCCCGAAAGTAAACTGCCTCCCGATGTTGAAGTGGTTCTAAGCTGTGTGGTTCTTAGATCCACCGGAGCGGACTGATGTCTGAGGGTAAAGGAAACCTAGGGAGTAGCAATTACCAGGAATGCTTGCAGAAGGCCATGTTGATGGTTCAACTTGGCCTCAAGTAAAGGAAGCATGGGAGAGAATTACTGAGGAAAGGCTCCCCACCCCGGGGGATTCCTGAGGAGGCCTAAGGGCATAAGGGAACCTCCATGGGGGACCCGCCAGGACGTGGGGGAGGTCTGCTTTCATTTTTGTGCTTGAGATCAGAGATGTATAAATTTGCTGGCCCATGCCTATATTTACGGGGAGAGGGGTAGCAAGGGTTGGTGGTTGGTCCCTTATCTACATGTGTACGTACTGAAGCACAGGTGGCAAGCAGCAGGGCTCCCACACCACTAGCTAGGAAACCCCACAAACTATAATTAAGAAAATCACTTTAAATCACTGTAGAACCTGCTCCTAATGAGTGCATGACTTTTCAATTTTCTACCTGGGTTCTGGTATTCTTGCAGAAGAGAGGCCAGTGATATCAGGCCAACCTACACCTGAAGGAAACTGCTAAATCAATATGCTTGTTTTAACAGCATTTGCAGTAAATTGCACAATGGACAAGTTCCTAAGGAAAAGCATAAAGATTCATTTTGGTTTGAGCATACATAAACTCAGAAGATTTAGGATTATTATCTTCTGTTTCAGACCAGAATGAAATATTTTACAAAATGGAGTTTTCATAATATAGCTCAAAAGAAAATGTTTTCTTTTGAGTTAATCTGATATTTTCTCATTTTTTCCTTTTTCTTTTTCTTTTTTATTGTAGTGGTAATGTATAGAGGGGTTATAGTTACAATCACCAGATAATAGATATATTACTTCTCACACATTGATACCCCTTCTCATGTTTTTGTCCCCATTTCCCTTCCTCCAACCATCTCAATTATCTTGTTCCCCCCTCTTTCCCTTTCCTATTTCAAATAAACAAATAAATGTATATACAATATAGTATGTAACTAAATCAGATACAGTAACTAAATGCTGTTTTTACATCAATTTATCAAAAACTTTTGTTTGAGGTATTTAGAGAGACAATGAGCAAGACATGGAGAAAGACATGATTCAGTCTTTGTCTAGCAAAAGCAAAGAATTTGCATAAGTGAGCCAACAAACTCATATTTTGTAAGTGACTAGGGTAGGATTCAAACTCATGTCATTAAGATTCCAGAAATAGCAATGAGTAGTTGAGTAATTGCTGTATTTATTATATTAAATATCTCCCAATGACTCATGGGTTAAAGCTTGCTCTCTATGGATGTGGGCAACAGCTGCTAAAGCCTTGAGAAACAGAACATAATAGGTCACTGGAGACATGGGTACTGGGATCCTTGTCTTTTCCTTATCCTCTACCGCTCATTGCTTCCACATATGTGAGTATGTGAGTAAGCATCTTTCTCTACGACATGTTGATCTGCTAATAGCAGCTAACATACCTAGAATGTTCCAAAGCAATTTGTTCACCTTCATTTGGACAAAAGCTTCCAAAACTGTGAACCAATTTAAATCTTTCTTCTTTATATGGTGATTATCCTACCGTTTCCCTGTAATGACAAAATCTGTTTAACACAACAGTTAGTAATGATTAGTTGTTTATGGCTGCCTAGATAAATGTTCTAAAATATTTCAGGGAGCATGAAGTCATGGGTCAAATTACACTGCTTTTCAGAATTAAATATCAAGATTTTTAACCCCTCTAAAAATATTCATTAAGATGGGCACCAAACAGATATAACTGTGTCTTAGTTTCTACCACTGAGAAACCATCCATAATCTGTCCTACTGAAATTTTAAAACAATTATATTAATAGAAGTAAAATAAAATTATTATTGAATTTTGTACTCTTTAAGTATGTCATAACATTTGATCAAAAATCTGTGTTTTAGGAACAGAAAATATTGTAAGATAGCCTTTTGATTTTCATTTGTTGTGGTCTTAATTTGAGAATGGATGATTTGCCACATCATGGTAACAAATCAAATGATCCATGTGACCCCCACACATGTGGATATTTCTACTTATAATCCATGACTCAGAAATTTGATTATCCTAGTAGACAAAATTACTTGAATAATTGTATTTATGTTCCAAAATAATAGTGGCTTTTGGCATAGTAAGTTCATATTTCTTTCTTTTTATGTCTGTTTGTTACATAAAAGTAAAAGGAAATCACTGAAAGTGTAACTCCCTACAAAATTAACTGTGTTTCACATGACGAATAGAATAGACATAGTGTTATTATTTTTAAATTTTTCTGTAGATACCAAATAGCAACAGCAGAACAACTTCCTCAAACATAAGCACTGAATGACCTTGAATCAATGTAGACTGTACAACATAACACTGAGCTGAATGCTAATAGGTCATGCCTATAATCATAGCTCCTCAGAAGTCTGAAATCTGAGTATAATGATTCAAAGCCAGCTGGAAAGTCTGTAAGACTCTGACCTCCAATAAACTACTCAAAAATCTGTGAGTAGGGCTGTCACTCAAGAGGTAGAGTGCTCACCTTGAGTAAAGGCAGCTCAATGACAATGCCCAAGCCCAGAGTTCAAGCTCCAGGATTGGGTGGAAAAAGAAAAAAATGAATGAAGAAAATAAAACCCAGTAAACATTCACATCATGGCAGTGATTGTTACACAAATAGGATGGAAAGAACATACAGGGTTGCAAATTCAAAAGATGACCATTTATCTGATGTGGAATGAAGTCTCATTTCCTTTAATTAATGAGAAGCATTTCTGCAGAGACACCAGGGACAACTTGAAGTTATTGCTAATCATATCCTCTCTCCTTAGAGCTAGAGGAATGGCATGTGGTGCCAGAGAGAACTGGCAAGAAAATACAAAGATAGAATAAGAGAAGAACTGATATTACTGTTTAAGAATAAGAAGTTGTGCAGCATTCAGGAAGGTAAGAGTAGACTCAGAAGTATTATGTGAATGTCTGGCCAGATAAATCCATGTAAGCATGAGGATAATGACATGAATAATGATATCACCCTGGATAAGTTACTTAACCTCCCCAAATCTATTGTCAGATAATATTGGTAACCAATGTGTGAAAACAGGATTCTTAAGAGTATTTTGGTGTGGGAAAGAACAGTAGGAAGAGCGACAATGATCAAGATGTTGTACTCATAAGCTGATATGTTGAACTGGAATTTTACACAACTACTTAAAACAAAATGAAAATAAGTTGACCTAACAATAAAATAAAACAGAGATCATGTACTTGAGGTAATAAGTTGCCTGGCAAATGTTTAAATAAATGCTAGGTACTAATGTTATGAAAATAAACATTGTAATTAGTGATAGAATAGTTTTGTGAGAGGTACATACACCTAAAATGGTGAACAAAGCAATTCATTGAAAAAGAAGATAGGCTATCTTCAAGGAGTTTACAGTTAACTTGGAGAAATGACTTCATAATAGAAAAATTAACTTAAGATTATAGATTATATGCTACAGTAAAGAAATGCAGTATGAACTTGAGTAGGCTCTACAGAAAAATATATCGTTGAACTTCTGTGAAACTGGAATAGAGCCTTGAAGCTTCTTGTATTGACTGTTATTCTAAGTGTTTGATTTGCTCACTTGACTGACAATAACATTATAAGTATGTATTTTATTATCCTTGTTTTTTTTTAAATAAGTGAACTGAAGGAGAGTTTTTGTAACTTGCCCAAAGTCATAGGTGGAGTGCAATAAAAATTACATTCAAAGAAGTCACATAAACTAGATAACAAAATTGTTAGTGTGGCTAACAACTAAATCAGAAAGTAAATATCTTTTGAAAGAAGTGACTAAAAAATATTTGGAACCCAACTTTAAAGTCCTGTGAATTTAGATGAAGAAAAATGCATTTTAATATGAACATGTGGCATTTTATAGACATCCTGAAACTGTATTCATTCTTTTACCAAACTTACTTTTAAAATATTTTCTTCTCAAGCAATAGCTTCTCTTTTTCTTATTTTATTTTTTAGTATTGAGGTAATGTATAGAGGGGTTACAGTTACATTCTCCAGATATGAGGTACATTACTTCTCACACAATGATACACCTTCTTATGTTTTTGTTCCCATTTCCTTCCTGCCACTCCCTCCCAATTATCTTGTTTTCCCCCCTTCCATTTCCTATTTCACAGAAACAAATAAATGTATACACAATGTACCGTTACAAAGTCAGATATTGTAACAATATTAGATTTACCAAAGGACTACAAAGGAGAAGAGAAATTACTTAGTACCTTAGGAACAACAGTCACTCAAGATAAGGCTCTTGTCTCCATATTCAAGAGATCCTTCCATTTAGTCTCATCCTATATCACCTTATGTATCTAGGTTTTGTGCTATTGTAGTCCTCTGTTAAGAGAGTCCTAGATGTGTACTAATTATTACAAATGAGGGAAACCATTGAGCCTATTTTACTTTGGGTCTGGCTTACGTCACTTACTATGATTTTTTTCAAGCCTTTCCATTTCCTTATGAATGGGGTGATGTCATTCTTTCTGATGGCCATATAGAATTTCACTGTGTATAAATACCACATCTTCTTGATTCAATCATGTACTGAGGGGCAGCTGGGTTGGTTCCATATCTTTCCTGTAGTAAATAGTGCTGAAATGAATATTGTTGTGCTAGTGGCTTTATTATATCCTTGTTTCTGGACTTAAGAATGTAAACAACCTTTACAATGAAAATATTAAAAACCTGAAAAAGAAATTAAAATAGAACTGAGGAAGTGGAAAAACCTATCATGCTCCTGGATTGGAAGAATTAACATTGTGAAAAATGGCAATCTTGCCAAGGGTTATCTACAAATTCAATGCATTACCTATAAATAAATATCTCAAAGTCATTCTTTAAGGAAATAGAAGAAGCAATCCAAAATTTCATATGGAATAATAAAAGACCCCGTGTAGCAAAAGCTATTGTTAGCAGAAAGAACAACATAGGAGGAATCTCAATAACAAACTTTAGACTCTATTACAGAGCTATAGTAACCAAAGGAGCTTAGTACTGGCACAAGAACAGGCCTGAGGAGCAGGCCTGAGAAGGAGAATTGAAGACCCAGAAATCAGTCCACAAACCTATGACCCCCTAATCTTTGATAAGGGAGCCAAAAAAATAATAAAATGGAAGAAAGACAGACTCTTCATGTGGTACTTGCAGAACTGGTTAAGCACCTGCAGAAAACTAAAGTTGGATCCTTCTATGTCACCCTGCACCAGGATTAACTCCAAATGGATCAAAGACCTCAAGGTAAAAGCAGATACACTGAAAACTTTACAAGAAGAAATAGGAGATATACTACATCTCCTTGGCACAGGTCTTCTTAATAAAGATCCAGAAATACAACAAGTTAAAGATAGTTTGGACAAATAGGACAGCATTAAACTGCAGAGCTTCTTATGGCAAAGGACATGGCTAGCAAGTGAAATAGAAAGCCCACAGAGTGGGAGTAGATATTCATTAACCATAAAACAGGCAATGGCCTCATATCTAAAATATATCTTCAGATAAAAAAATTTAATCTCTCCAAAACAAATCTTCAAAGAAACAACCATCCCATTAAAAGATGAGCCAAAGACTTAAAGAGAGACTTCTCAGAAGAGGAAATAAAAATGGCCTATAGATACATGAAGAATGCTCCACATCTCTGGCCATAAAAGAAATGCAAATCAAAACAACTTTGAGATTCCACCTCACTCCAGTAAGAATGGCCAGGATCAAGAAAACTAATAACAACAGATGCTGGAGGGGATGTGGCCAGGAGGGATCACTACTACACTGTTGGTGGGAGTGCAAACTCGTTCAACCACTATGGAAAGCAATATGGCAGTTCCTCAAAAGACTAAACATAGAGCTCCCCTATGACCCAGCAATTCCACTACTTGGCATTTACCCAATTATCCAGAAACAAGGACATACTAAATCCACTAGCACAACAATGTTCATTGCAGCACTATTTACCATAGCAAAGATATGGAACCAACCTAGATGTCCCTCAGTTGATGAGTGGATCAACAAGATATGGTATTTGTACACAATGGAATTCTATGCTGCTGTCAGAAAGAATGACATTGCCCCATTTGTTAGGAAATGGAAAGACTTAGAAAAGATCATATTAAGTGAAGTAAGCCAGACTCAAAGGAACTTAGGCTCAATGGTTTCCCTCATTTGTCATAATCAGTAGAAACCTTGGGTCTCCTAGCAGAGATTTGCAATAGAGCAAAACCTTGATACAAAAGGCCATATAGTAGGACACTAAATGAAAGGATCTCTAGGACATGGAAACAAAAGCCATATAATGAATGATTGTTGCTCTTAAGGTACTATGTTATCTCTCATCTCTTTTGCTGTCCCTTGGTTATCTCATTGTTACAGTATCTCACTTTGTTACCTGATACATCGGATATATTTGTATTTGGTTATTTGAAAGTGGATAGGGAAGGGGTGAAAACAAGATGAGGGATGGAGGTAGGGGGAGGGAAATGGGGACCAAGACATGTGAAAGGGTATCAATGTATGGGAATTAATGCACCATCTATCTGGCAAATATCATGTAACCCTTCTATTAATTACAATAATATATATATGTATATATAGACTAAACATAGAGCTCCCCTATGACCTAGCAATTCCACTCAAGCAAAAGCTTCTTTAAAGGAAGTTTTACACACAAATGGTATTTCAGAAAAACTGCTGAGCTCAAAGTATCACACAAATTTGATGTTGAATACTAGCTGATATAAGAAAGTGTTGCCTCCCCCCCAAACAATCCTAATTTTAATTCAAATTAGTACTATAAATCAGATGCTGTTTAAAGAGGAAGAAAATGGTACTGAATAGTATTAGTTGGGGTTTTGTGGGGTTTGGGGGGGGTTGTTTGTTTGTTTTTGTTGTTTTTGTTTTTGTATACCAGTACTGAGGCTGGGATCTGTCTCTGAGCTCTTTTGCTGGAATTTTACAACTACACTCCGGCTTTTGGGTGGAGAACTAGAGTTATAAAAATCTCAAGTACTTTTTCCTATCCAAACTTGCTGTGAATGGATATCATCAGATCTGAATAACCAGTTTTTCAGGCATGAGTCACTGGCATCCAGTTTTTATTTTAATTGTTATTGTAAAGGTGATGTAATGTACAGAGGAGTTACAGTTACATAATAAGTCAGGTAATGAGTATATTTCCTTTTCAACAATGTCACCTCCCTCTCTGACAGTTTCTCCCTCCTATCAACATCCACAAGTTGTATAGTTTATTTTCAAAGTAGTGTCTAGATCACTGCTGCATTTTATTCACTATCTCATCATTTCTGGGTATCCCTTTTACCCTCCTAAAGAACCAACAAACAAGACAAAAATTAAACAAAGACAGCAACAGAGAGAAAAATGTCTTATTCCCATTTCCTTGAGTTCATTTCAATAGATATCATTTTTATGATAACATGTGCATAGCTTTTTGTTCCTCTGTGATCTTCTTCTAAGATTATCCTCTTTGGTCTCACTGTGTGTAAATTCCTAGAGATCTGTATAATTCATCATGTCCCAGCATATATATATCTATATATATATATAATTTTCTAACATCCAGTGTGTTCACTTGTAGATGCATAGATACAGAAGGAAATCGTGCAACCTATGTTTCTTCAGAGATTTGGAAAAAAAAATTTTTAACTGAATTCCATTCTTTTGTCTTTTTTAGTACGCATTTAAATAGTAAATAACTTATCTTAAGTTCTCATTCTTGTCTTCATAAAGCTAATTAGTTGACAGCTCAGGTACAGCAATCCATCTGATATTCCACCTAAGTTGTTTCCTGAATTAAAAGGAACCTCTGACCCAAATATAGCAAGATGGTCATCCTTTGTTTCTATCTAAATGAATGCTACATCAATTGTGTGGAGTAGATTTTTAACAACCTTCTCAAATTATAGGTCAAGTTAGTGGAAAGATTGATATTCACCAGCTTGATTAAAAACATGGCTATTTTAAGAGTAATTCTCATTATCTGAATATAGTCTAAATGGTACTTAATAATTAGAATCCAGAATACTCAATCATATCTTTAGAGTATGTTATTAAATATTGCCAACATGTTAAAAGCAAGAGACTGAGAGTAAAGCTCATCAGAAGAGCACAGGTTAAGGATCTTAAGTCTCTGGGTTCCCTGCATTTAATTCATCACGTACAAAAAAGAAGAGGGGGAAAATGTAGCCTGATGCCTATGGCTTATGCCTATAATCCTAGCTACTCAGGAGGCTGAGATCTGAGTACTAAGGTTCAAAGACAGAGGCAGGAAAGTCCATGAGACTCTGATTTCCAATTAAGCAGCAAAATGAGAATTCAGTTCAGCAGTTCTGTTAGGCTCTAGTTCACAAGAATGAACAAGGAAACTGTGAGACTTACATTATTTACAATCTGCTGTGAAAGGCTTTTTAGAACAACACTGATTTTAAAACTCAGTAACAAAATGTTGTATACTCAAAATTCCCTGTCAATTTTAAACCTGTGTTTTAAAAGTTTTACAGGGAACTATAAGTAGGATGCTGTAAATTCTTTGCATTACTTTTTTTTTTAGTCCAGAAAAATAGGTTTCTGTCTTTCCAAATCTTCCACGAATAACTGCCTGAATACAAAGACAATTGCACAGAGAGGCAGAGATATTTAAGAGATTCTACTAGAGTTCAAGAAGACTTATTGAGATTTATGAAATGCACATATGAATGCTGAATGCTCATAACCAAGAGTAAGAGCTCACAAATGTCCTTAGCACTTACAAAAGATGCCAATCAACTATTCCATGCCTCACAGATACATTTCTATCCACTTCCGTCCAAACAGTAGAGAAACACAAAGGAAACATAAGCTGTATGTAAATTTCAATAGTGTCTGTTATCTTATAAATTTTAGGGACCATTAAAAAATAATCATTGTGTAAAATATATATTTAGTGCAGATGTTCAGCATTTCAGAAGAGACTCTTATATTCACTTTCAAGTGCATTGTTTAACAGAATTTGTTCAAAGCTGATTTTTCCAATTTGAAAAGGAGACTCTCACAGTTCTGACAGCAGTAGGAGTATGGAGGAGATAGCTGGATCAGGCCAGGGGACAAGAGATGCATTCCCAGTGGAATCACCTTCATTTCTACTAAAATGCTTTCCAAAGCCTCCAAGAAGTATTTGTCTGTTTTTACTATTTTTTGTCCCAAGGTTATTACTGTTTTGCATTTCCATGTTCTGTTGCCTCTCATTCTGTTATTCATATGGCTACCCTGAAATTTAATGACCTTTATCATTCCCCAATTAAATGATGTGAGGTGAGACTTTAACTCAATTAATATATATATCATGTGGAGAACACTTTGTATATTTCAAATACTGCTAACATTCTCCTCTTCCAAATTGATTCATAGAGGAGCAGACAGCATGTCATAAGAAGTCTCCTGAGACCTATTTATCTGAGTTTTTTTATTTATTAAAGATGCCTTAATTTTTCACTCACCTATTCAAAATTGTAAAACTCTACAGATGTATTTACATCTGAAGACTAGTTTTGCAGAGAGAAATGCAGTTGTTTTGTTAGCTAGTTTTTGTAGATTCGAGGATGTTATATAGAGCTTTTTAAAAATATTTTAACCAGGCAGTGGTGGCTCAAGCCTGCAATACTAGCTATCCGAAGGCTGAGATCTGAGGATTGTGGTTCAATGCCAGCTAGGGAAGGAAAGTCCATGGGATTTTATCTCCAAAAAACTACTCAGAAAAAGCTAGAAGTGGTACTGTGATTCAAGTGATAGAATGTTAGTGGTAGAACACAAAAGAGCTCAATGCCCAGACACTGAGTTCATACCCCAAGACCAGCAAAACATAAAAAAAAGATCTTAATAAACTTTTCCCTTGGCCATACCATAAGAAATCTTAAATATTATTAGAATGAGTATTTCAATAAATATTATTAGAATGAGTATTTCATGTATAGGGAAAAATATCTTCAGATATATTAAAATATTATTACAATTCATCGGAATTCAGTAAAAATCAAAATAAGATTTTTATTCTAAAACTTATGAACAGAAATATGTATGTATATATATATATGATAGAGTATTGTTCAGCTATCAAGAAGAATGAAATTATCTCTTATAGGAAGATGGATAGATGATATTGCATGTCATCATGTTAAGTGAGAAAAGCCAAACACAGAAGAAAACATCATGTGTTTTCACTTTTATGTACATTATAGACCTAAATAATTATAACAATCATAATAATATATGATGGTAAAAGAGCAATTATTTGAGGGGAGACCACTAAATTAGGAAAGGAGAAAAAGGAAGGGTAGTGGGGGGTGAGAGAAAAGAACTTTACATGTTTGCATATTTACATGTGTATAGCATAATTTTACATGTAATGCATAAATATATAAATATATATATATAAATAGTAAATGACATTCACTAAAACTCTTAAAATGTGGAGGAAAGAGAATGGAAGGGGTTTAAGAAAACACAGTAAAAGAATACATTTGATCAATGTACATGTTATGCAAATACATAATATCACAATGAAATCACTTTGTACAATTAATTTAGACTTATGTAAAAAACACAAAATGAATTATAAAAAAATAATGTAGGCCAGAAAAAATTCTAATATTGAGTTCCTGAGCTTTTGCAGGATCATGAAGGAAAATTGCTATGGCAAAAAATTTATTTGTTACCGTCACAAAACAAATAAATGTATTTTAATAAATTATTACACTTTCAAGTTGCAAAGAATCCAAAATGAACTCTACTTACAACTTTATGCTAGAGGGCTATCAGAATTGAAGGTAGAATAAACTTTTTTTTTTTTTTTTTTTTTTTTTTTGCCAGTCTTGGGCTTGAGCTCAGGGCCTGAGCACTGTCCTTGGACTTTCTCAAGGCTAGAGCTCTACCACTTGAGCCTCAGCACCACTTCCGGCTTTTTTCTATATATGTGGTACCGAGGAATCGAACCTGGGTCTTCATGAATGCTAGGCAAGCACTTTAACCACTAGGCCAAACTCCCGGCCCCTAGAATAAACTTTTAAATCACTCACTTACTAAAGGAATCTTCATGAAAGCATCTAGTGTTTCAGGCTTCAGCATTTTTATTCTTAAATTTTCTGTCTTCATTATATGTTTCTTTCTTTCTTTTTTCTTTTTGGACGTGGGGCTTGAACTCTGGACCTGGGTGCTGTCCCTGAGCTTTTCAGCACAAGGCTATCATTCTACCCCTTGAGCCACAGTGCCACAGTGCCACTTCCAGTTTTCTGGTAGTTAATTGGCGATAGGAGTCTCACAGACTTTGGTGCCCTGGCTGGCTTTGAACCATGATCCTCAGATCTCAGCCTCCTGACTAGCTAGGATTACAGGCATGAGCCTCCACGCCCGGCTTGTTATAATAGTTTTCTGCAGATGGTTCTTGCCCTGTACAACACAATGGACATCGTAGGAATGTCATTCACGCAGAGTGCCAGGTAAAATGCTACCTTGAGGTGGCATTTCACAGAGCCCCCGCTGCTGCTTTCTCTGGTTACTGTGATGGTGTAGTGCCTGCAATGCCATGTAGAAGACTCACATTCGAATGGCTGCCATGTACAATGACTTCCTGATTGCCAGCACCTGCCATAAACGGAAAATGTGGGCTCTTGCTCTGTCAAGCAGGGAGATTGCTCTATTAGAGTGCCTTTTGATTTTCTCTATGATGTTAAAGTCCCTTGACCCAGAGGCACCAGAGAAGAAATCCAAACCCTTTCAAGTGTATGGATCCTGCTCTAAAATTTAGCATGGTATGTGAACTCTGTCTATACCCAGGCTCTGGCTCCGACCAGAGGTGGCAGCAGATGCAAGATGGGACAGAAACCCATTCAGCGGAGATAGTGAAAGGTGAGTCTGCCTGTGAACAGTGATCCAAGCAGCTTGCTCATGATCCAGTGTATTCTGGGGTTTTCTTATCATTTCTTTCTTGCAATTATTTCCTTTGCTATTTATTTGTGTGCTTGTAGCCTGTAATTATCAATGCCAATGGCAAGGAAATTTTCCTTTGTGCACTGTAATAAATTTCATAGTCTCAGTTGAAAATCTTTCATTCTTTTGAATTAATTTCTGTGGATGGTGAGATTTAAGGCTTCAGTTCCTTTCTTTTCCATATGAAAATATATTTTTTTCCAACACTCTCTATTGAAGAGGTTATTCTTTCCTTATTGTGTTCTCTTATTGTTTTGGGAAAACTTAATTGACATGTTTAGGAAATACATATCTAAGGAGTTTATATGAAAATATGTAAAGAACTCTTAGACATTAATATCAGAAAATCAACTAGCCCAATCAAAGTGAACAAAGTATTTGAACAGACATTTTCCAGAGTAGATATATAAATGGCTTACAGATATATAAAAAGACTTCCTTATTACTAATTACCAGGGAAATGCAAATTAAAACCGCTGTGACATATGACTTCAGAACCATTAAGATAGTATTCTTTAAAATATAACAATGAATGTTGGCAAGGATATTGTTTTAAGAGAACTGTCATAATTAATGAAAATGTTCATTGCATTCATGCAAACTTTATTAAGATTAGCATAATACTTCCTAAAACATTAAAAAATGGAGGTATCTTAGAACCCAGAACATAAAGATATTTGCAATCCCATATTAAATCAATATTTTAACAATAGCATAGGGAAACTACCGACATATTGATGGGAAGACTATAAAATCATGGTGTGTTCCTGTGTCTGTTTGTAAACATTATACAGTCATAAAAAGCAGATTTTGTTATTTGTCCACTCATAAACAAATTGAAAGATAGTAAACAGTGAAATAAGCTAAATACAAAACTATTTCATGATTTCACTTATTTGTAGAATCCTAAGAGTGTAATTGCTCTATAGCCTTAAAAGATGATGATAAGCAAAATAAACTCCAGGATATAGAAACAGTGGTTTTTCTTTGGATTTTTTTTCCCAGTGCATTTTATGGCTTGAACTCTGGGTCTGGGCACTGTCTGTGAGCATTTCTACTCACTGCTAGTTCTCTTCCACTTCAGCCACAGTAACGAGTCTCACAAACTTTAGTGCCCAGGCTGGCTTTGAACTGCCTTTGAGTAACTAGGGTTGCAATGTGAGCCACCAGTGCCCAGGTATTGTTTTTAATGTACTATGTGAAGCTAATTCTTGTTTCTTACCCCCCTCCATATGGTTTATTTCATGTTGTCACCCTATTTGATTTTGGTCCCTGGTATATTGTATATACATTACTTTGAATTAGGGAAGGGAAGGGCAACAACGAAATGGTGAGGAAGGTCAGAGATTGAATCAATGTAGTAACGATAAATACAAAACAGTATGTTGGAAATGAACTCTATAATTTGGGAGGAGGATGGGGGTAGAGAAAGTGGGAGAAAAACATGGGAAGGATAACATGAAGATTTGTATTCACCACCATACATGCATAACTGTAACCTCTCTGACAATAAAGATAGATTAAAAACATTGTCCATGCTTTGTCAATTTCATCTTCTTCTCTATGTCAGGATTTTCATATTTTACATTCTTGCTTTTCAATCTACAACATATAAAGTCTGGCACTGGTAGCTAATGCTTACAATTCTAGCTACTCAACAGTGATAGCTGAGGATTATGGTTTGAGTCCAGCCCAGTCAGAAAATCTCATGAGCCCCTTTCTCCAAATAACTACAATACCCTGAAAGTAGAGGTGTGGCTCAAGTACATACCTCTGGTGCTAGTACAGCACCAGCAATGAGTGATAAAGGTCAAAACCCAAGGGAGAGCACCTTAAGTTCAAGACTCACTACTGGAAAAAAAAAAACCACTAATGTTTTGGGTTTTGCTATTTTTATTATTTATTTTTATTACAAAGGTGAGTACAGAGGGGTTACAGATACATAAGTCAGATAATGAGTACATTTGTTTTTGTTTTTGTTTTCTTTAAACAGCATCACTTCTTTCCTTGTTTTCTCCAAGGTTTTTCTCTCCCAACTCCCCTCCCCTCCAGGTTGTATAGTTCGTTTCCAACTGGGTGTCTAGTGAATATCACTGCTGCATTTGTTCAGCCTATGTCCCACCATTTCTGGGCTCCCCCTTGCCCTCCCTGAAGCAGATAAACTTAAATATAAAATTAAAAGTGCAGAAACCAAAAACAATGAAAAAGGGGAGAAAACACAACAAAATCAATTAAAAAAAATAACAAATTCACAGACAAAATGAAGTATTGATGATCTAGGAGTGGATAGAGTGTAAGGGGAAATGGATAGATACAGTTCAAATGATTTCAAGCCACAAATACATAGGATAAAGAAATCTAAAAGTGTAATGAATAACTATGGTAACCATAGATAGAACTATTGCATTTGAGATGTTTTTAGGAGAGAAGTAGATTTCTGTTACTCTTGGAACACTCATATACATGCAAAGAGGAGATGAAGGTTGAGGTCAAATGAGTTTGCTTCACAGATAAATCCTTGTATATTTATAGGCATATCATAAATCTGAATTATGTAATAAAACATACTTTTAAATATATGACATTGAATACATTTGGGAATGCAGAGGACTTAGATGCTTCTGTATTTGGAAAAGTTAGACAAAACTTAGAAAAAAAGTGTATAATAGCATAGTGAACTAATTGCAGACCTAAATCTGGAACAGAGTTTTTCAATGGTACATTGGTATAATTTCAAAATGCACCTCATGCCTAAATAGGGACAGATTATATGTACATGTTTCCTGATTTTGTTAGGTCAGTAATTAAAATAAAAATTAGGTTTTTTTCAAACTAGAATTAAAGACATACATGAGTTTAAATCCAACTAATGTGATATTGGCTAGAATTTAGAGTTAAATTAAGCTAATATTTACTTCATTACTATTTAGAATGACTTAAAAATTAAAAGAAAATGATTGGATACTTAAGACAAATTCCACTGAAAAATTTAAAAAGGATTTACTTTTTGCTGACTGGGTATAACTGTTTGTGATATAATGCTGAATAAACTCACTTGCAATTACACATCAAGCTTATTCATTTCGGCAGGGTATGAAAACTTCATTCATTGAGGAGTCATTTTTCTATAGAAACTTAAATGTATGAAGTCTTAACGGCTTATAAAATATTCATAAGCATTTAATTTTCTTTAATTCTAGTCATCTTTCTTTGTGATTAAAAACATAGGAATTTTTAAATGAAATTTTGCTTTTTACAAGTTTAGAGTTCAACAAATCATAGGTACTAAAAGGCAAGCAGTAACTTGTCCTTTTTCTGTTATACAACTAGTCTGACTTGGATTCATTATAGTTTGTTTTGACCTAAGCAGAAAACAACCATAGGAAAGACTATTGGAAATGATCCAGGAAAATAAGAATGAAATGAGAGGAAGGAAATTAGACTAATATGTTTAATGTTCTGAGAAGAAAACACATGGAGACAAATATCTCCTGTTCCCAAAACAGGAAAAGAATTACAGAAAGACACATTTAATAGCCTGGTTCAGTGAAAATAAGTATGTATGTGTACATATATATCTATATTTATATATAGTATTATAGCTCTTAAAAGTGTACTTAAGGAAGTATATTTAGAGTGTGTTGATTATAGCCATTAATTTTTATATATTTCTTTGTAGATAAATTCTTTACCATTATCCAATTCAGAATTACCATTTTGGATGGTATTATTCTGCACAGAATGCTAGCCAACTCATGTAAAGCTGAGTTATTCAGGAGAATTATTCATTAATTTCCACCATTTAGTATTTATGTTCCTTTTCCATTCATGTATTCATTTCATCGTTATTCATTTATGCATTTATCAAGTATTCACTTAAATGAGTTTTATTATAACTACAGAAATGGTAGGGCAAGATTTGCAGTAAATTTATTCTTTAAATAGTTTGCTTCTTATGAAATACTCTGAGCAGACAAAGTCTCCTTAACTTACCATACTCTCATTTCTTTAAAATTTCTTTACAATTTATAACTTTGTGTATTCATTTCCTTCTTTATTTATGTTTTCTCAGTTTTTAAAAAATGCCACAAGATTACCTGTGGTAATCTATTGGATATTTAAAATTGACAAGATTATTTACAAAATGATATCTTGTATGTTATACATTTTATTTAGCTACCATTGAGGAAATTTTACCATTCTATAATCAAGTAAATTTATTCCATACTAGATTTGAAGATGATACTAACAATTTGAAGATGATTTCTTATTTGAATTATTAATATTGTCCACTGTCATTTGAATTTTGGTAGTTTCAGGCTGTGACTCATTCTTGCTCCATTAAAACTAAACTTGATATTTACTAAAACAAAAACTAAATTTTACATCTTACATTACAATGGCATGTAGTATTTTTATGCTGTGTTTGTTTTATAATGATCGTGTCTCTAGTCTTGCTGGTCCTATGAAGCTTGAAGTATTCTTCCCTCTGAGCTTTAGCTTGCCCATATGGCTTGTCTTTCTGAAAATGTATTGACAGTGAGATTTACAGATAAAGAGGGACAGGCACAGAGAAACTACAAAGACAGAGAGATATATAGCAATTTTTCTTGTCTATATTTCACGTTTTGTGTTCAGTAATCACTTAACAGGCCAGTTTTACCTTTTTATTTTCTCTCCCCACTTTGTTACTGTTCTTTCATTCCTTGTTTCTATTTCTGTCGATTTCCTTTAGCTTATTTAGCGTCCTTTTCTGAATTATTGACTTGGATTTCCTCTCTAGTTTTAGTTTTCCACAGATTCTTTCAAGATTTGGGAATCAGAATTCCCTAGTCAATTTCAGTCATATGGAATAGTGACCAGGCAAAATTCCAGCCCAGGGAAGGTATTCCTTCCAAGTCTTGTTTGTAGAAAGATATAATAAAATCTGTACAATGGTCCTGTATGTAATTACTTCTCAATTAAAATTGCTAGTGTTGTACCAGAATTTCTAGAACCCCACAAAGACCACTAGAGACCACAGCCAAAGCTAAAAAGCAGGGGTTCGTTTATTTTCGAGTCCGGACTCAGGCCTCCGCGTACCAACAGCCGGCAATGCTCAAAGGCCCTGAGCAAGAACTTGACACCGCTTTTAAAGGAGAATCACAATTAACCACTGGTCGAATTAGAACTCAGGTGTCTAACCACTGAGTACCAAGCTGTTACCACCTGGGGTTCAAGTACGTGAGCCCTAAACAAGGGGGAAGGGGGTCATTCCCAGAACAATCTTGGCACAACACTAGCTACTGAGTGACAGTAAATGTGTTAATGATCATTCCCCACATCAGATTTTGTACAGCGTAAGGGAGGAGATGCAATATTTCTTTTTTGTTTTTTTTAAATATTATTCTTTTTATTTTTGTTTTTTTTAAATATTATTCTTTTTATCAGCATTTTCTTTGGTGAGATTCAGGTATGAACTCAGAGCCTTGTACTTCTTTGGCTTCTTTGTTAAACTGGCATTCTATCACTTGAATCTAGAAATTTTGCTGGTCAAGTTTCATGGATTTTTCTGCCTGTGCTGGCTTCAAATCATGCTCCTCCAGATCTCAGACTCCTGAGTAGGTGAGATTGTACCTAATGCCAGACCTACTGTAAAGTGATGTGAGGAAAGGAATACAAGGTAGAGAAGGAATCAAGCAATTGTCATTGATTTCTCTTTGAGTTCTTATTTGGTGACATGGAAAATATTTACAACATGAAGAGTTATAGATAAGAGTCTTAAAAACGAGAAAAAAATGAGTGTCAATACTAAAGCAAGGAATGGAATTCTAAATTCCATTTGCCACATACAGATCTGCATGATTGTAATCTGAAGCAACATTGCTGAGAATCATAGAATCAGCTGTGGGGTAGCTCTCGGAACCCTGCTGTTTGCCATCTGTCCTTCAACATGTACACACTCAGTGACTCAAGCAGTCAGGAGCCAGAGGGCACTTGGCACCACCTGCCTTAAGCAAGTGGGGTGTGTCTCAGGACACCATTGGCTGACAGTCGTCCCTATTTGATGACGTGGCTGTGACTGCTCGATCTGTATTTAGCTAGTATGTTTTGTAGAATAAAGGTAGATCTGTACCAAGAGTCTGGTCTCGGAGTCTGAGTTACTCATGGGCTCTGCCGCCATCTTAACCCCCTCGTAGATGCCCACAACTGGCACCCAGCGGCGGGGCACAACTAGTGGGTAAGTGGACCTCTTCAAGCAATTATGTGGAAAGGGATCTTGGAGAGCAGGCACCTTCACTTTTCTGATAGAAAGATTGAAAGTGTTCTGTCTCTCTGCCTATGGGGGATTCCAGGCAGGATACAGGATGAGTCTACGTGGGACTTCCCCATCATGGCTGCCATTCTGAGTTGCCCCCAGCGTTCAGCCACCTTGGTCGCCCAGACCGGAGCCCCCCTGGAATAATGCTCCACTGCCCCTGTAGATAAAGGTGCAGGCCAGCAAATTTATCCATCTCTGATTGATCTCAAGCTCAAAAATGAAAGCAGACCTCCCCCACATCCTGGCGGGTCCTCCATAGAGGTTATGCCCCTCAGCCTCCTCAGGAATCCCCTGGGGGGGGGAGCCCTTTCCTCAGTAATCATCTCCCATGAATTGTTACTAATCTGATGGTAAAGTGGATGATGTGATTAGTATTTCTTAAACTTGCCCCCTAATATGTATTAAATTGGGAAAAAGGGTTTTAAAAAGAGTAAAAAGGAAAATTAGGACTAAGAAAATGATTGTTTAATTGCAATTTCAATTCACCCTTGTAAGTTTGTAACAGTTTCCAGTAGGCCCACAGAAAAGAACAGCAGGTCCTTATTCAGATGTAAATTTGGCCCTTACCAACTTCCAGGTAAGATTATGCTTAGAGAATTGTTTGTAAGCATGCCTTACTAATGAATGTGTTACTGGATAGGAACTTGTAAGTATAATAGTGAGTAGTTTACAATCCTAATTTTGCTCTAAGCCCTAACTGAGCAGATTTTGGGTTAAAACCAGCCACAAATTCAGGAAAGAAGCTTGTAAACCTGAGGCTATATGCCTATCAGTCTGTAAAATAGACTAAGCTTTTAGGGTCCCTGGTCAAGCTGAGTCAGCTTGAAGAAGTTAAAGAAGATGGGTCTTTGCCCAGATTCCACTCCTGGGACTTTAGCTAGCCTACTCTTGGCCATTGGCCCCCTTAAAAAAACAAATAAAAATGGGGGGATACAGGTACCTAAGGTCTTCAGCCTCAAGATAAGCTTGTTGATACTTTATTTACATTGAACTTTTAAAATTTTGATTCTAAAGGATTTTGCCCAGCTTATAATCATTGGGGCACCATGCTACCTTGCCCAACCCCCCTGCCCCTTGTCAGATGGAAGGACTTGATCACTAACACCTGGCAGGAGCCAGCCCCTTTGTTAACAATGGGGCCAGAGTTTGCTTGTGTTTTCCCAGACAGAGACGCTAATCTGGATTACGCCCCTACACAGCCCAGGGAAATGGAACCGGTGCAACAAATACTACAGAAGATGAGCCTGATGGAAATGATCCCTGAAGCCCACCTTGAGGACAGCCCTCAATCAGAAGCCCGTCAGATTACCTAGGGGAGGAGGCGGATTTTAAAGCCCTGGTTCTACAGGCCCAAAACCAAATATTGGGCCTATTATTCACATTCGGACCCTGTGTTTCTCATAAGGTTCTTAGAGAACAGTTTCTTAGAGATCAGGTTAGAGATCAGCTGTTCAGTTAATGGTGGTCCGACAATAATATGCTGTGCTACGAGATGCGGATTGGGAACTCTTTGAGGTTGGCCCCAGCCCTCACCAGGATGTATAGGTGAAGACCAGAGAATAGAAGGGTTTCCTTTGTGGACGTTGGCCATCTCCCCTACTTAATGAAATAAGGGGGAGATGTGGAGCATGTCACATCCACATCCGGGAAATGGAAACCCATGCACCTCCTGGTCTTGGGACCCCACCTGGCTGAGATGGAGCCTACCGCCTGATCGGAGAGCATGGCTATGGTTTGTGACATAAAATAAGGCCACCTCTGGGATATGCCCCGAACCCTTCTGCCCTCTTGGACAGCACATGATCCACCTTCTTTGCATAACTGTTAACCCAAGTTTCAGGTATAGGCAATCTATAAGTTCCTGTCACGACCAAATGGCCTCTCGGTGACACCGCCGCCAGCTACAGCCAACTGACCTGAGTCCTGCCTCCACCATGGTGACCTCACCAGTACGGCCCAGGACACTGACCTATCCAGAACAACTGCCCTGGATGACTGCTCTGCCAGATATGGATGCCATGGACTCTCCTCAAAGCTACCTCATCCTATGTCTACCCTGGCATGAGAACCAGAAGAAACAAACTATGGAGGGCCGGGGTAATGAACTTGACTCCCAAGCAGGGGACCGTGATATGATTATAAACAATTATCTTCCCTCAAAGCATGCTGGGAGGACATGGGGGCTGTGATTCCATTTACCCCAATCCCGTTTCTGAAACCCACCTAACCCTAGTCCTCTTTGGCCCACCAAGCCCATTTCCACAGCAGCAGGACCCATGTTTTCCTTAGCTAAGTTGATTGAATCTAGCTACTGTCTTTGCACACCATTTAGGCCCCATCCTACATTCAGTTATGAGTGTCCACAAATAAAGAAAAAGGGGGATCTGTGAGGTAGCTCTCAGAACCCTGCTGTTTGACATCTTCCCTTCAGCATGTACACACTCAGTGACTCAAGCAGTCAGGATCCAACTGCCTGGAGCAAGTGGGGTGTGTCTCAGGACACCATTGGCTGACAGTCATCTTTATTTGATGACGTGGATGCAACCACTCGATCTGTATTTAGCAAGCATGTTTTGTAGAATAAAGGTAGATCTTCACTGAGAGTCTGGTCTCCGGAGTCTGAGTTACTCGTGGGCTCGGCCACCATCTTAACCCCCTCATAGGCATCCGAGAAGGACGCCCACAGTCAGCAACAGAACTGTTGCTCGATTTAAAGAATAAAACCTTAAATGTACCCTGGTAATTATCCTTAGCCATATTCTACATAAGTGTTTTAGTAAGAGGAAAGCACCTTGGGAATGTATCATCTGTTGTTTTGTATTTTTGTCCTGAAATTTTTATTTTTATTGTCGGGGAAATGTATAGAGGGGTTACATTTACATTTGCCAGGTAGTAGGTGCATTACTTCTCACACATTGATACCCCTTCTCATGTTTTTGTCCCAATTTCCCTCCCCCAAACTTCTCCCAACCATCTTGTGTTCCCCCTTCCTTTCCTATTTCAAATAAACAAATAAATATATATATAATATTCCAGGTAACAAAGTGTCCTGGAATTTTTATTAAATTATTTTTCTGTAGGAACATCTTGAGGATGCAACAACTGTCCATTTTTGTTATAAATATAGTTAGTTATAGATTTAGTAATAGGTAGGGTTTTTTGGGTTTTTTTTGTTTTTTATTTAGTAAGAAATGTTTAATTTTATTCATGTAGAAAGTGGCTCCAAAACCTTAATAATTGCTCTTAAAAGGTTTCAGTTAATATATAAGGGCTGAAATTCACTTTCATAAGAATATTAAAAGGATAATTGCTTTTTACAGAAAGAGTACTTATCTTACCAAAAAAAATGAATGTATCATTTCAACAGTGTATTGTTCAACGATGAGCTTTGCATATAAATACCTACATATGAATAGTAAGCGATTCAGGCTGACAAATTTTTATTGTCTAGAAATATACATATAAAAAAAATCCCCCACAAAAAGGCGCCATTCTTTTTCTTCAACACCTTTGTCCCAAGTCAGATTGGAACAAATATTGTCTAGAAATTATATATATATATACATATATATATATATATGTATATATATAAAAGATCCCCTCAAGTGGCTACTCTCTCATTTCCCCATCTTCTTCTTCTTCTTCAACACCTCTGATATAAAGGACATTGTTACACCTTATTAAAACTTCACCCAAATGTCCACACAATGCCCCATCTATGTATTCTTCTGTATTTGCAAGCTGCATGTTCATATAGCCATCTACAGATACCAGGTAACCTTTGTATTCCATCCCCCACTTAAGTTTCACCATCACTGGCTTTCCTGTTAGTCCATTGAGGAAAGGTTTGGGATTGAGAGGTAAACTCATCACGAATCCGTCAGATACTACAAGCTCCCCGTCGCCGCTACTGAACTTACAACTGTTAAAGAAGCAACCAGTGAGCTTGAGGATTATTCAACAGAATTTTCCTAAAGAGAAAGGCAGAAAGCAATATGTAGACTATAATGTCTCAAAATTTGTGGACAATGTCAAAAGGCAGTTGTAAGAATACAAGCAGAGCCAGATGCAGTGGCTCACGCCTGTAATCCTAGCTACTCAGGAGGCTGAGATCTGAGGATCAAGGTGCCAGCCAGGGCACAAAAGGACCTGAGACTCTTATCTCCAATTAACCTCTAGAAAATGGGAAGTGGGCCTTGGCTCAAGGGTAGGGTGTTAGCCTTGAGCTGAAGGGCTTAGGAACAGTGCCCAGGCCCCACAAAATTTCAAGCTCCATGATACACACACACACACACACACACACACACACACACACACACACAATACAAGCCGGAAATGAAAGGAATAATGGGACACAGAAATATTTACAGAAAAAAATGCTAAATATTTCCCAAACAGTAGACTCAAGAGATTCAAAAAAGAATTGAGAGACTGTAAAACAACCACGGACAAAATCTTGTATGAGAAAATCCATTATTTATGAGGATTTAGGATAAGAATTACAGAATGTTTACTGAGAACTAGTGATTAGCACTTGTAATTCTGGCTACATGGGAGGCTGAGATTGAAAGGATTATGATTTGAAACTAGCCTAGGAAGAAAAGTATGAGACTATTTGAACCAAAGAGTCTGGGTGGGATGTGACACACGTGACATATAGCTAGAATGGTAAAGCAGGAAGATTATGGTGGATGGCTCATCACTAATGATCATTCCTAATAAGTACAAGGCCCTGAGTTTAAACCATAGCTCCTCAAAAAAGAAGGAAGGAAGGAAGGAAGGAAGGAAGGAAGGAAGGAAGGAAGGAAGGAAGGAAGGAAGGAAGGAAAAGAAAATTCATTTTACAACAGAAATCATGTGAATAGAAATTAGAGATGTTTTATCGAAGAAAATTATTCTACTAGTGTAAAAATATATATGTAGAACAATTGTATTTCAAATATGATAGAGAAATAGAACTTTTCTGACATAAAAAGGGTATCTAGGCTAAAGAAGGAAAATTGTGAAGATAATAGAAAATAATTTACTTTTCAAATTCTTATTTGATCTGAAATAGCATTATTTTTAACAAAATAGTACCACTAATTGGATAGATGATTGGAGCATTAAAGTAAGCTAAATGAATGTTAGAATTGTCAAGAAGAACAAAAGAATGAGAAGAAAGAACTGATACTGTCTGTGTAGGTTTGTTCACTATACAGGATATAGAGTGATCTAGAGTTATTTGAGGGTAGATTTCATTTAAGAATTACATTGTTATTCTACAGTATCAACCAGATTTCATTATTTTGGGTTGGTTTGTTTTAGATTTTCTGGACACAGGATCTCATTGTCTTGCCCCGCTGGTTTGGCTTTTACTCTTGATCATCCTGTCTTAGCCTCCTGAAGACTAGAATAAGAAACGTGAACCACCATGTCGAAGTCACAGCTTTTTGTCTGATTGTCTTAAAGAAGTACAATTGACACACTAAGACAGGAGATAAATACTGTCAATTAGAAAAACCCAAAGTCAGAAAAAAAAAGTTATAATCGTAGTAGATATTGTTATAAGTAACTCAGAATGTTGGGGTATCCGATAGAAATAAAGACACCAACTTGAAAGTAACTGGAAGACATTTACTTCTGCAGAAAGCTGAGCCATCAGGCAAGCATTGGACAAGCAAGCACACAGAGCACACAAGCTGCTCTGGTTTTATCCCTAACCCAGAGGGCCCAGCTCCTCTGCTGGCACTGGCTAACTCAGCTTCACAATCCATGAAAGGAATTGACTGAATTAATGGGATGTAACTAAAATTCAAGGAACTTCTAACAGGATGTCTTAATTGAAGTGTAATAGGAAAAAAATGTGACTTAAATGTAATCAAGTGCCAAACTATCTAGGCAAGCAGGAACTTTTTAGAAAAGAAATTCTCATAAGACAGAAAAGAAGCAATCTACTTTAATAGAAAAGATGCTTTTCTTACTGTATTAATTCAATACAGTAAGACAAACTAAACCCCAGCTGTATATTTCCTACAAGAAATCCATTTAAACATAAAGGCACAGATTAGTTAAGAGGAGGTAAAAATATTTAAGCAAAATGTTAATGCTAATCAAAATAAAACCCAAGTAACAATGTCATTCTAATCAAGAGAAACTTAAGAGATTATCCCAAGTTAAGTGCTTACTATAATAAAACAACCAAATGTTTAAGAAGAAGTATTACTGAAGGTGAAGTAACATTACAGGATATTAAAATGCCTTAAAGACAATTGTTAAAGAACTGAAATCGGAAATACATCAATAAAGTAATTTTGATATTTGTTGATTTCATCACCCAAACAGAAATCAAAGCCATTAGTCAGAAAACCAGAACATAAAGAACAGCATCATAAGTGAACCTGATCTAATTGACATTTATAAATCATTGCATCTCTGATATTTGAATATAAGTTTATTTGTTAGTAGATTAATTTTTCTAAAATAAACTTCATTTGAATCAAAATACAAAGGAAAAAGAACAGAACTTATATAAAATATTTTTATACTACAATAGGATGAAAACTGAAATCTATTAACATAAAGATAGCTACACTATCTCCAAAGATTTTAGAATTAAGCAACCTATCTGTACATAAATTTTGAATCAAATAGGAAGTATCAACACAAAAAATACATTGAACTAAGTGAAAATGAAATTTACCAAATAATCTAGGGAATAATAAAAGCAAGGCTTTTAAACCTATAATGTTGAGTGAATATATTGGAAGAAAGTTCTGAAATCAATAATATAATCTTCCCACTAAGAAACTAGGGAGAAAAGAGCCTTGTAAGTGTAAAGCAAGCAAGAGAAAAAAATAACAACTGATAGCAGAAATCTATCAAATTAAATTACAAGAAAACAACAATGGAGAAGATAAATTTTACCAAAGTTGATACAATGTAAAGATCAGTAAAATTGATACTTATATAAAAAGGCTAACCAAGGGAAAAAGAGAGGTATTACAAATGACTAACATCTAAAATGAAGTAGGTTCCTAACTATAAAATCGAGTGGAAAATAAAGGAATACATCACTAACTATAAACTTGATGAGAGGAAATTACCAGTTTCAGCAAAGAAATAAAGCACTAAAGTTATACAAGAAGGAGAAAAATACATCCTTCCCAAAATAAAAGCCAAGGTGGGTTTACTGGTAAATATACTTACTTTGTAAGACAGTTGATAAGTCCTGTACAATCTTTTACCAAAATTAGAAACTGGATGAGCATTTTCTAATTTCCTAAGGACAATGTGACTGTCATATGTAACTGGGTGAGAGATTAAAAGAAAGCAAGGCAACAAACAGTACTTCTCATGAGCACAGAATCAAGTGTTAACAAACATAATTTACATCTTCATGGGACATATTTCAAGTATGCAAGGCTGTTCAATAGTTGAAATTGTAGATAAAGCCTGAGCTAATTCAGCAGTGATATTCACTAGATACTATATTGGTAATAAACTATACAACTTGGGCGAAGAAAGTAGGGAAAAAATGGGAAAGAATGAGGAGAGGTGACACTGTTCAAAAAGAAATGTCCATATACCAAAATCAACACTGTCAACAAGGCAAAACAAAATATATAATTATATATTAGTAATTGAGAAAAATAATGTGACCAAATCTATAATTTATAATAAAAACCAGGAATACAGCATATTTTTCTTACTGATATACTTCTTAAATATCCTACTGAACATCCTAGTTCACCATAAACTGAAAAAAGAAAAAGCCACTGGACACTGTTGATTTGTACCTATAATCCAACCTCACAGTGGTTGATTTCATGATTGCCAGCTAGGAAAGCAAAGTTTGTGAGATTCCGATCTCCAATTAGCCACCAAAAGGCTAGAAGTACAGCTGTAGCTCCAGTGGTAGATCACTAACCTTGAATACTAAAACTCAGAGGCAATGCCCAGACCCAGAGGTCAAATCCCAGGACAGTACCCAAAAAAAGAAAAAGAATAGGGAAAATGCAAAAGCAAAAGTAAAAGCTCAATACTCCATGTTCTAATACATTTTAGACACTAAAAACACTGAAATCATAGAACTGAACAGTATCATTATTACTATAAGGGCTTGGGTTGAAAAAAAAAGTTAAATAACAGCTACCAAGCACATTGAGGAAAAAAGATTTCTATTTTTCCATAGCACCCAACTATAATTCCAGTACTATAGTATAGTGTAGAATACTTTATGACATACATTGGCTTAACTACAAGAAAACAACTGAAGGTTTCAAGCAAATGAAAACTGTTTGAGTAGATGATATTTAAAATAATATTATAGAAAAAGAAATACAAATATCTTTATTCACAAATGAAATGATTGTCTACCTAGAAAATCACAAAGAATCTACAAAAATCTGGAAATAATAGGCAAATATAGCAAAGTTGGTGAAAATAAGGTCAATACAACAAACTTGCTTCCTTTTCACTAGTAATAAGTAAGTAAAAACTGAAGTTTGGGAAATATCCCTAACCACAACACAAAATAAAGATACCTACATATAAATCAAACAGAATGTGTATTAGATGTCTGTGATTGGAGCTACAAAAGTAAAATGAAACAAATCAAATAATCATTTTATGTCAATTTTTCCCACCTTGATTTGTAGATTTTGAAAAATCCCAGTTAGAATCTTAACAAGTTCCATGACATTCTGTTTTTTGTTGTGTCTATGGAAAGGTTAAAAAAGTCTTGGAATATCAACTTAATAAAAAAATAATATAAACGGTCTCATACTACATAATTTTAAGATATAACAAAACCTGTAGTTATTAACACAAAGTAGTATTAGAGAAAAAATTAGATTACTAGATCAATAGATAACATTTTGATAAAAGAGCAAAGTCAATGGAAAAGAGAAAAGATAATCATTGCAACAAATTTTAAAGGTACAGTAATGTTCACAATTCAGTAAAGAGAGAGGATGTATAGCCTTCACAAAATATTCACTCAAGTTAGATCATAAATTTCAAGGTAAAATGCAAAGTTAGTGAAATTTTAGAACATAAGAAAAACAAATTGTGACCTTGGAGCCTGGAATTTGGCCTAACAGTAGAGTGATGCCTAACATACACAAAGACCTGGGTTTGATTCCTCGGTACCACATACATAGATAAAAAGCCAGAAGTTGTGCTGTAGCTCAAGTGGTAGAGCTCAGTTCAAGGCCCAGGACTGGCAAAAAAAAAATGTGACCTTGGGTTTTGTGATGAGTTTCAGATAGTACTATAAAATTTTTATATATTTTTCTTATAAAACAAAATAAGAAATTAGGGTTTATTAAAATGAAAAACTTCTATGGATATAAAGAATTTTCAGATGGGTGATAGTATTATGATATTATCGTATCAGATAAAGGACTAATGAGCAAAACACACAAAGAACACCAAAAATCTGACCATTAAAAGCTAAATAAATGTAAAAAGAAGCACAATGCACGAAAAGACACCTGATTAAGGAAGATATACATATTAAAATGAATATATAAGAATCAATAATATTAACCTAATAAAATTATAAATCAGAATCATATCATATCACCATAAATCTATTTGAATATTTAAAAATTTAAGTTTGATATGCAGTTACTAATGATTATTTTTGCTGGTTGAAGCCAAATGAAGTAAAGGCAAGATTAAATCTTAAATTCATACTGATAATTAGAAGAATTTTGCTTTTCTTTTAGGCTGTATTTACTAAAATTTCAATTAGATTTTCTTACTTTTCACCTGGTGTTTTTCTTTATCTTTTAGAAATGCTACCTATGTTGTCATGTTATGTTTAGTGATCAGTTCTCTTGAGTGAAATTTATAATGACGTCACTAAAGGTATACTAATATTGATTTATTAGCTACATTAAAATGGATAATAGCTAATAGTTAATAAAATAATTAATAGGAAAATAGTTACGTAATTAATCAGTTCTAGGTTTCAATTTGATTTTGGCACACATGGGATCTAGTTATTTGATTAACTACGCTGAGTGACTCTGTCAGTGTGTTTCTGGGTGACATTAACTTTTTTTTATTTATTTATTTATTTTTATTTTTTTTATTGTAATTAGTAAAAGGGTTACATGATATTTGCCAAATAGAAGGTGCATTAATTCACATACATTGATACCCTTTCACATGTGTTGGTACCCGTTTCCCTTCCCCCCCACACCCGCCACCTGTCTTGGTTTTTCCCCCTTCCCTATCAAATTTCAAATATCCCAATACAAATAAATTCAATATATCAGATAACAAAGTGAGATACTATACCGATATGAGATAACCAAGGGATAGCAAAGGAGATGAGAGACAACATACTACATTAAGGACAACAATCATTCATTATATGGCTTTTGTTTCACTATCCTGGAGGTCCTTTCAATTAGCTTCACATTATATGTCCTTATGTATCAAGATTTTGCTCTATTGCAAATCTCTGCTAGTAGAGCCCAAGGTTTCTACTGATTATGATGAATGAGGGAAACCATTGAGCCTAAGTTCCTTTGAGTCTGGCTTACTTCACTTAATATGATTTTTTCTAAGTCTTTCCATTTCCTAACAAATGGGGCGATGTCATTCTTTCTGATAGCAGCATAGAATTCCATTGTGTACAAATACCACAACTTATTGATCCACTCATCAACTGAGGGAGATCTAGGTTGGTTCCATATCTTTGCTATGGTAAATAGTCCTGCAATGAACATTGTTGTGCTAGTGGGTTTAGTATGTCCTTGTTTCTGGATGGTTGGGTAAATGCCAAGTAGTGGAATTGCTGGGTCATAGGGGAGTTCTATGTTTAGCCTTTTGAGGCACTGCCACACTGCTTTCCATAGTGGTTGAATGAGTTTGCACTCCACCAACAGTGTAGTAGTGATCCCTCCTGGCCACATCCCCTCCAGCATCTGTTGTCATTCGTTTTCCTGATCCTGGCCATTCTAGCTGGAGTGAGGTGGAATCTTAGAGTTGTTTTGATTTGCATTTCTTTTATGACCAGAGATGTTGAGCATTTCTTCATGTGTCTATAGGCCATTTTTGTTTCTTCTTCAGAGAAGATTCTCTTTAAGTCTTTGGCCCATTTTTTAATGGGATGGTTGTTACTTTGGAGGTTAGTTTTGGAGTGATTTAATTTTTTGAGTTGTTGATATATTTTAGATATGAGGCCTTTGTCCGTTGTTTGGTTGGTGAAGATCTTCTCCCACTCTGTAGGCTTCCTGATTAGTTTACTAGCTATGTCCTTGGCCATACAAAAGCTCTGCAGTTTAATGCAGTCCCACTTATCCAGCCTTTCTCTAATTTGTTGTGATTCTTGGTCCTTATTAAGAAAATTTCGACCTGTGCCAAGGAGGCCTAGTGTATCTCCTATTCCTTCCTGTAGAGTTATCAGTGTGTCAGCTTTTACCTCGAGGTCTTTGATCCATTTGGAGTTAATTCTAGTACAAGGTGACAAAGAAGGATCCAACTTTAGTTTTCTGCAGGTGCTTAACCAGTTCTGCCAGCACAACTTGTTGAAGAGGCTGTCTTTCTTCCATTCTATTTTTTTGGCTCCCTTGTCAAAGATTAGGTGGCCATAGGTCTGTGGTTTAATATCTGGGTCCTCAGTTCTATTCCATCGGTCTTCAGGCCTGTTCCTGTGCCAGTACCAAGCTGTTTTGAGAATTATAGCTCTGTAATAGAGTCTAAAGTTTGGAATTGAAATTCCTCCAGCGCTGTTCTTTCTGCTAAGAAGTGTTTTTGCTATACGGGGTCTTTTATTATTCCATATGAAATTTTGGATTGCCTCTTCTATTTCTTTAAAGTATGACATTGGGATGTTGAGGGGTATTGCATTGAATTTGTAGATAGGTCTTGGCAAGATTGTCATTTTCACAATGTTGATTCTTCCAATCCAGGAGCATGGGAGGTTTTTCCATTTCCTTAGTTTGGCTTTAATTTCCTTTTTTAAGGTTTTAAAGTTTTCATCAAAAAGTTCCTTTACATTCTTAGTTAAGCTAATTCCTAGGTACTTTATTTTCTTTGAGGCTATTGTGAAAGGAGTTTCTTTCCTGATTATTGCCTCGTTCCTCTCACTGTTGGCGTAAAGGAAGGCGGTTGATTTTTGAGGGTTGATTTTATAGCCTGCTACTCTTCCAAAGTTTTGAATCAGCTCAAGGAGTTTGGGAGTAGAGTCTATAGGATTCTTTAAATACAGAATCATGTCATCTGCAAAGAGGGATAGTTTTATTTCCTCTTTCCCTACTTGGATCCCCTTTATGCTTGCTTCTTGCCTTATTGCACTGGCTAGGAATTCTAGTACTATGTTAAAGAGGAGTGGAGAGAGTGGGCATCCTTGTCTCGTTCCTGATTTTAGAGGGAATGGCTTTAGATTTTCACCATTAAGTGTAATGCTAGCAGTAGGTTTCTCATACACAGCCTTTATTACATTGAGGAATGTTCCATGGATTCCTAGTTTCTCCAGAGCTTTTAACATAAAGGGGTGTTGGATCTTGTCAAATGCCTTTTCCGCGTCTATTGAGACAATCATGTGATTTTTGTCCTTGCTCCTGTTGATGTGTTGAATTATATTAATTGATTTGCGTATGTTGAACCAGCTTTGCCTTCCTGTGATGAATCCAGTTTGATCATAGTGTATAATTTTTTTGATGAGTTGTTGTAGACGGTTGGCCAGTATTTTGTTGAGAAGTTTTGCATCGATGTTCATCAAAGATATAGGTCTATAATTCTCTTTCTTTGATGAATCTCTGTCTGGTGTGGGGATGAGGGTTATACTGGCTTCATAGAATGAGTTTGGTAAGGAACCTTCATTTTCAATTTCGTTGAAGAGCTTGAGGAGTATTGGTGTGAGCTCTGCTTTGAAGACCTTATAGAATTCAGCTGTGAATCCATCTGGCCCTGGGCTTTTCTTAGGTGGAAGTTCTCTAATTGCCGTTTCTATTTCAGAGCTTGAAATAGGCCTGTTGAGTTGGCTTAGTTCTTCTTGGTTCAGTGTGGGTATGTTAATATTGGCTAGGAATTCATCCATTTCATCTAGATTCTCAAATTTGTTGGCATAAAGGTTTGAGAAGTATTCCGTCATGATATTCTGGATCTTGGTAATTTCTGTCGTGATATTACCATTTTCATCTGCGATTTTGTGTATTTCGATATGCTCTCCTTTTTTTGGTAAGATTTGCTAAGGGCTTGTCAATTTTGTTAATTCTTTCAAAGAACCAACTCCTTGTTTTGTTGATTCTTTCTATAGTTTTTTTTGGATTCCAAATCATTTAATTCTGCTTTGATTTTAATAATTTGCTTTCTTCTACTGGGATTAGGGTTGGTTTGTTGCTCTTTTTCCAGGAGCTTAAGGTGAGACATTAACTTGTTGGTTTGCAATTTTTCCAACTTGTTGTTGTAGGCACTCAGCGCTATAAATTTTCCTCTGTGTCCCAAAGGAGTTCGTATTTTGTGTGCTCCTTACTGTTAAATTTCATAAACTGTTGGATTTCTGTTCTGATCTCTTCGATGACCCATTGGTGATTCAACAATGTGTTGTTCAGTCTCCATGAGTTACAGGGTTTTCGTTGGTGGAGATGTGTGTTCAGTTCCAGTTTGATGCCTTTGTGGTCTGAGAGTGTGCATGGAATAATTTCAGTGTTTCTGAATCTGTCCAGGTTTGTTTTATGGCCTAAGATGTGATCTATTTTGGAAAATGTTCCATGTGCTGCTGAGAAAAACGTATATTGTGTTGTTGCTGGGTGGAATATTCTGCAGATGTCTGTTAGATCTAGTTGGTCTATATAGTTGTTCAGTTCTAAGGTTTCTCTGTTGAGTTTTTGCCTTGTTGATCTGTCCATAGGTGAAAGTGGTGTGTTAAAGTCACCGACAATCACTGTATTTCGATCTATGTATGGTTTCAGTGTAAGTAAAGTTTGCTTGATGAAGTTTGGAGCTCCAGGATTGGGTGTGTAAATATTTAGGATCGTTATGTCTTCCTGGAGGAAAGATCCCTTTACTAGTATGTAGTAACCTTCTTTGTCTTTTCTTACTAATTTTGGTTTGAAGTCTATTTTATCTGATATGAGGATGGCAACTCCAGCCTGTTTATGAGGGCCGTTAGCTTCATAGAGTTTATTCCAACCTCTCACTTTCAAAAGATGCTTGTTTTTGGGGGTAAGATGTGTCTCTTGAAGACAGCAGAACGATGGATCTTGCTTTTTGATCCAGCTAGACAGCCTATGCCGTTTAATTGGAGAGTTGAGTCCATTGATATTGAGAGTTAGGATTGAGAGATATTTATTAGGTCCTACCATTTTTAAAAGCTTTTATTTGGGCCTGTGTCTTGACAGTTCTTGTGGTCCTTAGGTGGTATGCTGTTTAGGTGCCATTTCTTTCCCTATATTGCATTTATTTTGGTTTTCTATGTATAGAACATCTTTCAGAATTCTCTGTAGTGTTGGTTTTGTTTCTCTGGAATGGAATGTTTTTATTTTTCCCTTAGTTATGAATGAGAGCTTAGCTGGGTACAGGATTCTTGGTTGGTAGTTATTTGACTTAAGGGCATGACATATATGCTTCCAGTCACTTCTTGCTTGCATGGTCTCTGCTGAGTAATCTGGGGTTATTCTGATTGGTTTTCCTTTATAGGTTACTGAACACTTTTCCCTGGCTGCCTTTAGGATCCTTTGGTTTCTACTGATCCAGTTCGGATTACGATGTGGCAGTGAGATGTTCTTTTCTGGTCAGGTCTGTTTGGGGTTCTAAAAGCTTCTTGTATCTGGATGGGTCTGCCCTTCTGGATATTTGGGAAATTCTCTGAGATGATTCCCTGAAGTATATTTCCAATACCATTGACCTCTTTCTCCAGACCCTCCTCAATACCAATTAGCCTTAAATTAGGCTTCCTAATTGTATCTTGGACCTCCTGAAGCGCTCTCTCATTTTTCCTAGATTTGGATTGACTCATTTTCTGTTCTTTCTCTATAATAACTAAATTATCTTCAGCCCCGGAAATTCTCACCTCTGCATTGTCTAACCTGCTATCAAAGCTATCTACTTTATTTTTCATCTCCCTTGCTACTAATTGCTCATTTTTGATGCCTTGCATCTCTTCTTTTAGATCATGTATGGATTTCTTTAGCTCCTTGATTTCTATTTGAGTGGTTAGCTCAGTAGCTTTATTTTCTTTGAACATTTGCTGGAGTTGGGTCACCTTTTTATTTGTGGATTCTATTAATTCATCCATCTTTCTTTGAACAGCCTTTATTATGGCCTCCTTTATGGCTTCTTCTTTTTTACTTATCACCTTGTTTATGGTTTCCTCTTGTTCAGCTATGGCTTCCTCCCTTATCTCTTTCTTTATATTTTCACATTTTTCATTAATGATGTTTATCAATTGCATTTGTACAGCACTTGGAAGACTCTCCTCTAGGTTTGCCAGTGACTGTTCCATTGGCTGTTAACATTGGGTGGGGGAGGTGGGAGATGTTGTTTCTTGATTTGACATTTTTCTTGAGTTTCTTGTTCTGCCCATTTGAAAATGGGAGCAAGATTAATACTAAACACGATTATAGTTTTTCAGATATAACCAACCTAGACCTCTGTAGCTGGCAGACTCTAGATGTTCACAAGTTTTGATGGGTGTTATCACTCTTTCTTTTTGTGCAGTTACCGACTAGTCTAATTATTCACTGATAAGCGATTTATATCCAAAACAATAAGCCACTCAATCCAATCTCTATTGTCTTTAAGTCCCTTTGAGCCTAGAGAATAATTAAACACCTAGATATACAATGTTGCTCAACAGCCATCAAGTGTAGATCCGTGCAGTATAAGGGTTGAAAGAGGAGTAGAGATCCAGAGATAGAAAAATAGAATGAGAGAGGTCAGGGGGTAGGTAGGTAGAGTATTTGAGTACAAAGTTTGGAAAGTATTAGATTAAAACTTATGAGTTGCTGCGCGACTAGCTCTTAGCCCAACCAGTGGCCTCACAGTTGGCCATGGGATGGATCTGTGAGCTTCTGTCTGAGAGTGGTTGGCGGACGTTTTCCTGTGCTGCTTCCAGGGGCGGCCCCAAGCCAAGGGTCTGGGGATTGAGAGTTTCAGGAGCTCTCAGCAGGACCAGCAGGAGGTCCCTCTGTTCCCAGGGGCGGGGCCCAGCTGGGGACGTGGGCTCCAAGGGCGGAGCCGTGCCTTTTTGGTTCTCAGAAGGGGAGCTTGGCTGCTGGTCGGCCCTTCAGATCCCTGCTGTGTTTCCACTGCTTTGTCAGAGTCTGTGACTGTGGGGGGGGCCCTCGGTGGTTTCTTGCTCAGGATTCCCAGCTGGAGGATGCCCCGCTCAAGAATTGAGGGGGGTCAGATGCTGGCTCCTATCTACCCGCACCCCCTACCCACTGTTGTAAGGCAGGGTACCAAAGCCCTCCACTCTCCAGATCCAGTGGCCTGGGTGAGGAGCCTGGTGGGCCGGTGGGAGCTGGGACAGCTCCGCCTCCCCTGGTGGGGTGCTGGGTCTTAGGGTCCGCCCACTTGTCAGTCTCCAGTCAGAGGGCTGAGGGTTGAGCCCGTAGGGCGGGTGGAGTTGGGACAGCCCCGCCTCTCTTGGTGGGGTGCTGGGTCTTATGGGTAGCCCGCCTGTCAATCTCTAGTCAATGGCCTGAGGGAGGGGGCTGTTGAGGGGAGGGACAGGATTCTAAATTCCTTGCCCCCCTGCTCCCGCCAGTCTTTCTCGGGCGGGGTGTTGGGGTCTGAGTTAAGTTCTATTGCTTGGCACCTGCTCCGCTTTCCCGATGTGTTTGGGGATGCGCTGTATTACTCACGCCTCTGCGTCTGTCTGCGGGTGCTCCACTGTGGTGGGGAGTCTTTCACTCCCCTCGGGTCTCTGCCGCTGCCTGTGTTCTGCGTCTGGGTTCCGCTGCTTGGTGTTCTGGTTCTGCGTCTGGGTTCCGCTGCTTCCACCGTTCGCTGGCCCGGTTCTGTGCTGGTTTCTGCAGCCGTTGGGCTCCCAGCCTGGTGCCCTCCACTGCTGCTGCTTTTCGTGGATTAGATCCGGTGCCCGCCCCCGCGTTCCCTGCGTGGAGCCGAAGCCCGCTCAAGCCGCTTTTGGTGGCTTGGTCCGGCGCGGCTTTCTGCGGCTTTGGGCTAGAGGTGGGGGAGGGGTCCTCGCGTTCCGAATTCTTTGAGAAAGTTGGATGTGAGCTTTATCTGGATTTCTTTTCCAGTTTGAGTCCTTCTCTGTTGCTTTTTGAGTTTGTTGTTGTGGATTTCTTTAGATAGTTGGCTCGTGGGACTCCCTGGTTCTCTCTTTTTGTTAGATAAAGCTAGGCAGCGTCCCTATTGTCTCCGCGCCATCTTCCTTCCTCAACATTAACTTTTGAATCAGTACACTCAGTAAAGGTTACCGCCCCTCCCAAGGTCAGTATGCCTATCTCCTCTCTGGAGATTTAGAACTCAAGACAGAAATCTGGAGAATCTCAACTTATATTATTGTAAAATATTAACCAGAATATCTACATGGTGTTCTTAAACTTATAAAATCAACTTTAAAAATACTGATGTACATGTTTATGGAATTCTATCTTCAGTAATAATGCTATTTGTCCTGACATATTATTCTTTTATCAGTAATTTCCTCATCCCACCTGTAGTGGTAGTCCATTTATTAGTTACTCATTTCTTTCTTATTTGTATATGACTACATATGTGTTATACCATCATCTTTTTTTTTTTTTTGCCAGTCCTGAGGCTTGAATTCAAGGTCTGGTCACTGTTCCTGAGCTTCTTTTGCTCAAGGCTAGCACTCTACCACTTGTGCCATAATGCCACTTCTGGTTTGTTCTTGGTCATCCTTATCTAATAATTGATATTATAGTTACTGAAAAAGCTTCCTTTACACTTATAGATGCTACCATCCTGTATGAGGATTCTTTTCTATATACAATTTTTTTTTTTGTGGATCATAAGGGGCTTGAAATCTGGGCCTGAGCACTGTCCCTGAGCGCTTCAGCTCAAGGTTACCTCCCTATCCCATGAGCCACAGCATCACTTCCTCTTTTCTGGTGGTTAATTGGACATAAGAGTCTCACTGACTTCAGTGCCTGGGCTGCCTTTGAACCACGATCCTCAGATCTCAACCTCCTGAGTAGCTAGGGTTACAGGCCATGAGCCACCGTGGCTGGCTTATATGCAAGTTTTTCTTTTCTTTCTTTCTTTTTCTTTTTTTATTTTTTGGAAATGACTGCCAAAAAATGTGCTCAGCTTCCAGATTCTGGTCGTTCACGCTGGTAGTTCTAACAACTCAGGATCTGTGATGTGACCAAGCCAACTCCTGCAGAAAAAACTGAAAGTGCAGATACAGCTTAAGCAGTAAAGCACTGACTTTAAGCCAAAAAATCCTAAGTGACATTCACAAGGTAGTGAGTTCAAACTCCTGAACCAGCACAAATGAAAATAAAAATAGCATGTTTAATGATAGCACAGAATCATTTATAAACAAACCATATAAACTGTAATTTTATGTATAAAATTCAGAAGGTGAAGTACTGAGAGAACATTTCCACGATCTTCGAAAAGGAAACTCTCTTTTATAGTAATTGAATCAGTTTCACGAAAATTTTCAATTCCCAGTAGGCTCAGCTCTCTGATGATCATCTATCAAATGACATTTAATAAATTGAAATCTGCCAAGCTTTTCAGAGGTGCTACACGGAGTTTAACTATGAATTGAAATAATTATTATTTGCACTGAGGCAGGGAATGAAGATTAGAATGTGAAGACTTTGTTTCATCGCGGGATCTTGTGGCAGTTGAATAGCCTCTTCTGCAGTTTGTCCAATGGCCTGGGTCAAACTGTAAAACTCAAGGAAAGAATTCCTGTAGCTCTCTGCTAAGTGAGAGGGAGCACGCACGCACAGGAAGACTGGGAAGGCACTTATCATGTTGAAAGGACCATTTAGCACCGAAGATGGCTAATGGGAGATGCAAGATGACTCACCATTTATAAGCATTCCTGGCAGAAGGTTGAAGGTTTTATAGCTTGGCCAATGGAGATCTGTCTTAATTTAAGTGAAAATAGCAAAGATTTAACATCTTTCCTCTTCTCTTGTCAAAAAGTAGTTTTGCTTTTTTCCCTGTGCAGTGGGGGGTGGGCGGGGGAAGGTGGAGGTGGTGCTGGTGGTATGCACACGCATGCGTGCAGCCACGCTCAGTGACAGAAATAATACCAGAGGCTTTCTGAATATCCCCGAGGAGCTCGTGCGTGGAGGCAGGCTACCATGGTGCAACTATGTCACAGCCTCGAACCTACTGTGACACAGTGTTGCTGGGATCAGTCCATGTCTGCTCTCCCAAGGCTCTTCAGACTTAGGTACAAACTAGCCTTCAGTGGAAAATCTGCAATAGCTCTGGATTTCTAATGTAAAGTCTTTGCTTATGCTCTTCTCTCTCTTATTTAGAACATACCATTAAAATAGTATCCATTAGGATGGCAGCATATCAAGATCTATTAATTTAATGCCTATTATTAACCGGGGACATTTTTAATGCTTAAAATGCATTAGGCTGTCTATTCCAGAAGGAGATATTCTTTATGGTTTTATATATGTTTATAATTTAGATCTAATTTCCACATATGAGAGAAAACACGAACTGTTTTCCTTCATTTAGCACGATTTTATATAGGTCCATCCATTTTCCTACAAATAATATATTAATTCTGATGAATGAATAAAATTCCATTGTGTGTGATATGTCTCACACAAACACATTACCACAACACACAATACACACATACATGCACATATGTATCATATATATCACATATTGTTGATCTACTCATTTGTTATAGGGAATCTGGTCTGTTTCTATAATGTCTTTATGGTAATAAACTAGTAATTAACAAGTATATTTACTGTACATTAAGAGATTTTTTTTGTGTGTGTAACAGTCCTGGGCTTGGGCTCAGGACTTAAGCTTTGACCTTCAGTTTTCTCAATGCTAAAGCTCTACCATTTGAGCCACAGCACCACTGCTGACTTTTTTTTCTATGTATTTGGTACCAAGGAATCGAAATCAGGTCTTTGTGCGTGCGAGGCAAGCACTCTACCACTAGGCCAAACTCCCAGCCAGAGATTTTTTTTTTAATACTCAAAGCTTTCTTAGGTCACACAGTATACATCCTTAAGATCATTAAGCTCATAAGCAGTAGAGACTAATATTAGTGAGAGTAAGTAGAATTTCTTAATTTTTGTACTATTACTGATATCTTTTTTTTTAAATTTTTTTATTGTAATTAGTAAAAGGGTTACATGATATTTGCCAGATAGAAGGTGCATTAATTCACATACATTGATACCCTTTCACATGTCTTGGTACCCATTTCCCTCACACCCCCACCCGTCTTGGTTTTCCCCCCTTCCCTATCAAATTTCAAATATCCAAATACAAATAAATTCAATATATCAGATAACAAAGTGAGATACTATAACAATATGAGATAACCAAGGAATAGCAAAGGAGATGAGAGACAACATACTACATTAAGGGCAACAATCATTCATTATATGGCTTTTGTTTCAATATCCTGGAGGTCCTTTCAATTACCTTCACATTATATGGCCTTATGTATCAAGATTTTGCTCTATTGCAAATCTCTGCTAGTAGAGCCCAAGGTTTCTACTGATTATGAAGAATGAGGGAGACCATTGAGCCTAAGTTCCTTTGAGTCTGGCTTACTTCACTTAATATGATTTTTTCTAAGTCTTTCCATTTCCTAACAAATGGGGCGATGTCATTCTTTCTGAGAGCAGCATAGAATTCCACTGTGTACAAATACCACAACTTGTTGATCCACTCATCAACTGAGGGACATCTAGGTTGGTTCCATATCTTTGCTATGGTAAATAGTGCTGCAATGAACATTGTTGTGCTAGTGGGTTTAGTATGTCCTTGTTTCTGGGTGGTTGGGTAAATGCCAAGTAGTGGAAGAGCTTTTGTATGGCAAAGGACATAGCTAGTAAACTAATCAGGAAGCCTACAGAGTGGGAGAAGATCTTCACCAACCAAACAACGGACAAAGGCCTCATATCTAAAATATATCAACAACTCAAAAAATTGAATCACTCCAAAACTAACCTCCAAAGTAACAACCATCCCATTAAAAAATGGGCCAAAGACTTAAAGAGAATCTTCTCTGAAGAAGAAACAAAAATGGCCTATAGACACATGAAGAAATGCTCAACATCTCTGGTCATAAAAGAAATGCAAATCAAAACAACTCTAAGATTCCACCTCACTCCAGTTAGAATGGCCAGGATCAGGAAAACGAATGACAACAGATGCTGGAGGGGATGTGACCAGGAGGGATCACTACTACACTGTTGGTGGGAGTGCAAACTTGTTCAACCACTATGGAAAGCAGTGTGGCAGTGCCTCAAAAGGCACTCCCCTATTACTGATATCTTATAAATGAATCTGTTTAATTAAAATGAATACTTTTAAACATGGCTGAGTTCAAATCTGTCTCATTGGCCACTTATTTTCTGTAACATTACTATAACTGGAGAAAGAAGGTAACAGGGCAATTTTCACATGGTTCCATTGCTTATAGATGAGAAGAGATAGATTTTGTTTGTTTATTGTTGTTGTTATTGGTGGTGGTGGTGGTGGTGGTGGTGGTAGTGGTAGTGGTATTGTTGTGCCAGTCCTGGGACTTGAATTCAGGAATTGGGCTTTTTGTTTTTTGGTGTTAATCAAGGCTTGCGCTCTACCACTCGAGCCACATTTGTACTCGCTTTTGGTAGTTAATTGCAAATAAGAGTCAGGACCAAACTGGCTTTGAAAGTTGCTTCTCAGATTCTGAAAAGCTAAGATTACAAGTGTAAACTTATTTGTGCTAGGCACGAATAGCTTTTTTTTTTAAATGAAAATAGAGCAACCTTCTTTCAATATGCTGAGGCTCACACCTGTAATCCTAGCTACTAAGGAGCCTGAGAGCTGAGGATCCAAGTTTGAAGCCAGACCAGGCTGAAAAATCTGAGAGACTTTAGTTCTAATTAACTAGAAGAGTCACAAGAGATGCATCTCGAAGTGGTAGATTGCTTAGCAATAAAACTTAGGTACAGTGTTATATCCTGAACTCAAACACTAGAACTAGGATATACCCATAAACACACACAGACATTTACACACACACACACACACACACACACACACGCCAAACTCTCTTACATATGGCATTTCTTATACTCAGTTCTGCCTTCCATAAAAGATAAATTTTAATCTTTGTTTTATTTACCCAAAGTCAAGAACATTAGATTACAGATAAAGTATTCCATTGATCAAACAAGTAACTGCAGCATTTTACCATAAAGCATTCACATATGGTATGAATTACTGATCTCTAATTATGACTAAGTATTTTTCATATCCAGCGTCAATTCATTTACACCCTGCTCCTCAGTCATCTCCTTCAATGTATCCATTGTCACAAGCCTTTTGCAAATGCCCATCTGCACATCACAAATCAAAGGTCTTTTGGAGTCCTCAGTGGGCTTTTATACATTGAGAACATACATACCTTTAAAGAAATTTTTCAGAAAATAATTGAAGCTGTGAATAGCAAGACTAAAATATGTTGCAACATTATCAAAATATGTAAATTTTTACTTCCAGGTTAAAAGCCTTCCTTTCTTCTTTTTGTAACATGAAAATTACATATTTTGAGTAAATATTACAGCAAGAAATGGCAGAGGGAGAAGACAAGGTTGGACTTGACAGTGTAAGAAAGCAGGTCTGAGGAGAGGAAGAAAGGACCAAGAAATAAAATAGTTTTACAAAGAGAATTGATAATTTATAATTATTACTTTGTATTGGGTTGGAGGTTGTCCTCCAGATTCTGGGACTTTACTCTCAGAATCTGTGACTATGGCCTTATTTTGAAAGGGAGTTTTGCAGATATAATTAAACTAAGGCTCTGAAGATGAGATCATTATTTTCTACTGTAAACTACCCCTAACTTCAATGACAAGTATTCTTTTTTTATTGTAATGTATGGAGGGGTTACAGTTATATTTGCCAGATAGTAGGTACATTACTTCTCACACATTGATACCCCCTCTCATGATTTTGTCCCCATTTTCTTCCCCTAACCCCCTCCAAATCATCGTTTTTCCCACTTCACTTCCCTATTTCAAATAAACAAATAAACACATATACAATACGCCAAGTATCAAAATCTGATACAGTAACAATATAAGATTAACCAAAGGGCAACAGAAGATAAGAGAAACAACATAGTACATTAAGAACAAAATCACACAAGATAAAGCTCTTGTTCCATATACTGGAGGTCCTTTCATTTAATCTCATCCTATGTGGCTTAGTGTATCTAGATTTTGAGCTATTGTAATCCTCTGTTAGGAGAGCTAGGTGTGTAAACACACAGGAACATCCAGGAGATAGCCTTAACGAAAGATAGTGAAGTGACAGCACAAAAAACAATGAAAGGAAAATCAGCAGTTATCAGAATGCTTAAAGACACAAGAAAAAAAAATCTTTTCCAGTTCTTTCAAGGAACATATAGCTTAGACCAGCCACAGAAGGGGATGCATGAGTATCATCTCTTGGGAGGAAAAGAAAGGAAGAATCGGGTTCAAGTCTAGCCAGGGAAAAAATTTAGATTCCATTACATAAACAAACTTTCCCTAGTGTCCCAGACATAATCCTAGCTACCCAGAAGGTGGAAAATGTAGGATTGCATTCTGGGCTGGCCGAGGAAGAATCACCAAGAATTTTTTTGTAGAACAAAGTAAAGCCATAAAAATAACAACAAAAACCCCACTAATTATACTTTATAATTGGTTATGGCAGATGCAGCAAGATAATGGGCTAGTTAAATGAAAGGACTGAAGGCATTTCTTATTTGCTGTACTTATTTCTTACAGCATGATTTTTAATGTGTGTGAATCCATTGAAAACGTAATTTTCACTAGGGATATAGCTCAAGGGTAGCTTGTTGGCTAGCATACATAAGACTGTTAAATCCTCAGAATTGAAGAAAAATGTAATTTTCTATGTTTGAGTGTAAATGGAATATGGAAAATCTCACAAGATTAAAAGATTAGCTCTATGCACTTTATGATCCATAGTCTTTTATGTATCCTTAAGTTAATGAAAAATAATACACTAATAAGATCATATTAATATTTATTCAGGAATTTACATTTATAACTTCATCACAATTATTTAGATATATAAATATCATTTGTTTTATATGAAAAGAAAATTAATACAGACTTGTCTCTAATGATGAAGCTAGGGGTTTTAAAACACTGATTAATTAAATAACCATTTAATGCCTACAATGTGTTATTTAATTGGGAAGAAATATGAGAGATTTTATAAATGCTTCTTTTCCTAAATTTTTAAATAAAATACATTTGTAGCTATCTTACTGTAAAGAAAGACTTTTGATAACTATAAATAGTTTAAAAGATATTATGTTAAAGATGGCTAAGAAGCAAAATAATTGAAGGTTGTAAAATTGTATACTATGGCCAAACCTGTAGAGTGTTGAGGAAGTGTCCTGAGGCCACAAGAGGAAAGTTTCTAAATGTGAAGAAGTTAGAATTAGACACTGAGTATGGCCATTCAAAAAATAGTAAGAAGCCAGTGAGAGCCACTGGTAGGCAGATGGAAGGTGAAGGGAAAGAGGAAATGATTTCACGATGTGAAAGGCTTTATGGCCCTTGAGGAGTTGGCTTTTTTCCACAAATGAAATGAAAAACAATGGGAGATTCAGACAAAAGTGACCTAATCTTGCTCACGATGAGAGAGGACTATGGTGATGTGCAGAACAGATGGCAGCTGCGCCTGGCCAATGTGACTTGAGCTAAGGGCTAAGTACCCACATTTCCTTTTTCCTGCATGGCTTAGCAACTCCACATTTCTTGTATCTGCCCAAGTGACGAGGTACAATGGTAGGATAAGGATGGCTTCTTGCAAGTTCTTCTTGGTCTCATTTGATTGTTATTGGTGATATTTTTTTTTGCCAGTCTTGGGCTTGAGTTTAGGGCTTGAGCACTGTTCTTGGACTTTCTCAAGGTTAGAGCTCTACCACTTCTGCCTCAGTACCACTTCCGGCTTTTTTCTATGTATGTGGTACCGAGGAACCGAACTCGGGCCTTCGTGCATGCTAGATAAGCACTCTACCACTAGGCCAAACTCCCGGCCTGTGATTGGTGATATTTAAACGCAGTAGTAAAATGTCTTCACTTCTGTTGCTTTTGCCCTACATTCTGATATTCATTTGAAACAAACAAACAGCACAGGCCCATACTTCCTCTATTGGCTACCTAAGGGCTTGCAGTTGCTGTCCCCTTGGGGTCTCAAAGAGTTTGATCTCTCAGATCTTCTGCTCTAGTATTCAAGACTATAATATCATAAATACAATGGCCATGTTGAAATGATTACTTGAAGTCCCTATGAAAGGGAATTATTAGCCAGGCACCAGTGGCTCACACATGTTATCCTACCTATAAACGTAGATCTGAGGCTCTCAGTTTGAAGTCAGCTCTGGCAAGAAAGTCCAATTAATCTCCAATTTACCACACACACACACACACACACACACACACACACAAACACACACATAAATACACACATGCTCTCAAAGCGTGTGCCAGAAATGGAGTTGAAGCTCAAGTGCTATGAGTGCTAGCCTTAAAGCACAAAAGCCCAGGGAATAGGCCAGACACTGAGTTAAAGCACCATTGCTGGAACAAAAAGAAAAAAAAAAACAACAGAGTAAATTATATCTTCGTTTATAATTAAAATAAGTAGAAAAAAGGAAAGAAATATGCATCTAAGTTTTTGAGTGACTAAATTAGTAAAGCAAAACTGACCCAGAATAAGAAGACAACAGATAAATTAGGTTTGGATTGATAATATATGGATATAATAAATTTCAGACATTAGTTTGACATTAAAAACATTAAGTAGGTTGTTGAAGAGAAACTGAGCTTATATTTAATAAATTGGCCCAGGATATGTTGAGAAGTCCACATATATTAAGAAGTATGTATAGGCAAAATTTACTTATTTATTAATGTTATGGTAAAGTTCATGTACAAAGGGGTTAAAGTTACATAGTCAAATAATGACTACATTTCTTTTCAAACAATGTCACCTCTTCTCTTATTTTCTCCCAGTTTTTCCGCCTCTAACCCTGACCAGTTGAGCTGTATTGTTTTCAGCCCAGAATCTAGTAAGTATTACTGCTACATTTTTTCACCCTTTTCCCCACTCTTTCTCTGCTCTCCAAAGCCTTCCTTTAAAAATGATAAACTTAGGCCAGGAGAGGGGACTAGTGGTAGAGTCCTTGCCTAGAATGCACAAAACCCAGGCCTGATTCCTCAGTACCACATACACAGAAAAAGCTAGAAGTGGTGCTGTGGTTCAAGTGGTAGAACATATCTTGAGAAAGCCCAAAGACAGTTCCCAGGCCCTGAGTTCAAGCCACTGGACTGGCAAAACGAAATAAATAAATATTCCAGGAGCCGATGGCTCATACCTGTAATCCTGGGTACTCATGAGATTAAGATCTGAGGATCATGGTTCAAAGCTAGTCTGGAAACTAAAGTCCAGGAGACTCTTATTTCCCATTACTCACCAGAAAAACTGGATTTGGTACTGTGGCTCAAGTAGTAGAGCAGTAGTCTTTAGCTGAAGAGCTCAGGGACAATGCCCAGGCCCAGAGTTGACGCCTTATGACTGATCAAAAAAAAATAAAAGTAAAAAATAAACTTCGGTACAAAACATATAGAAAACAGCAACAAAGGAAAAAAAATCAAAATAAAACTCAATAATTTGTTCCCATTTCTTGTTCATTTCAATAAACATCAGTATATACAATCATATGCACTTAGCTATTGAGCCCTAAGAATATGTTTCTTTGGGTTTTAGTTTTTGAGTTCTATTTTATATATGAGTTCCTTGCCCCATGCATATCTAGTAGAAATCTTCTATTCTGTGTGGTTGCTATGTATCTTGCTAGCTTTTTCTTTTGCTATGCACTTCAGTTTGATGCAATCCCATTTACCCAGTCTTTCAATTTGTTGTGTTTCTGTATCTTTACTTATGACATTTCCTAGTATTTCCTTGCCTCTTCCTGTAATGTTTTCATAGTATCTGGCTTTACATTGAGGGCTTGATTCATTAGGAATTTATTCTGGTACAATATGATATACAAAGGTGTAGTATCAGTTTTCTACACACTTATAGCCAGTTCTGACAGTATCATTTGTTGGAGAAACTGTCTTTCTTCCATCCTGTGTTTTTGTCTTCCCCATCAGATACTCAGTGGCTATAGGTATGTGAATGCATATATGGATCTTTTGTTCTGCTTTTCAAATAGAAAAGAAGGTTACCACGTGAAAATAAGCATGGCTTGGGGCTTATTTGGAAGTAGTGAAAACTCATTATAAAATAAGTCAGGAAAAGGGAATGAAAAATATCTTGATTTTCATTCATTACTTATTATGCAGCAGTAGATATACACACAGAACTTGGAGCAGAGCTCAAGTGGGAGAAGTTTTGTTTATTTGTTTTTCTAGGTACATTCAAGGCATCAAGGCTCTGTATTCAATTCCAGGAGTGCATGAAAGTAACAAAACAAGAAAGCATTTGAAGCTTGGAAACTTCTAGTTGTTGGTTTGAAATGGGACCGGTGTACATCTTTTGTTCTTTATGAGAGAACAAAAGAAAAACTTAGTCTCCAAAGGAGGACCCAATCTTTATTTAGTCATATTTCTGGTGTCTTATAGTATGTCCAGTTTCCACAATTTTATTTCATTTTATTATTGTAAAAGTGATGTACAGAGGAATTATATAAGTAAGATAATGAATACATTTCCTTTTAAATGAGGTTACACCCTCTCATTTTCTCCCACTTTTCCCTCCCTACAGCCCCCACCTCCGAGTTCTATAGTGCATTTCAAACAGTGTCAAGTGAATGTCATTGTTGCATTAACTCATCATTTGTCCTGATATTTCTGTGGTCCCCATTCCCTTCATTGATTGGATAAACTCACATTCAAGACAAAGAAGTGAAGAAGAAAAACAAAAGGAAATAACTGCATACAGGACTTAATAATAACCTCTCGTTTCCAGTTCTTGGAGTTCATGGTGATATGCTCCATTATATATGATCCTATGCATTTAGTAATGGTGGTGATATGATCTCCTGTTAAGAATATCATAGCTATATTCTAGTTATTACAAATTAAAGAAAATATGCAACCTACTTTTCTTTGGGTCTGGCTTAATTCACTTAATATAATTTTTTTCCATATCCTACAAATGGAGCAATGCTGTTTTTTGATGGAATCACAGAACTCCGTTGTGTATATATACCATATCTTCTTGATCCATTCCTTTTCTGAGGAATATCAGAGTTGGTTTCATATCTTAGCTATGATATATAATGTTGAAGTGAACGTAGTTGTGCTGGTAGCGTTAGTATGTCCTTGACTATGGTCATTTGGGTAAATGGCCAAGAGAGACTGCTGGGTTATAGGAGAGCTCTATGCTTAGTCCTTTGAGGAACCTCCATCCTTCTTTCCAGAGTGGCTGAACAAGTTTACATTCTCAACAATGGTGTAATAGTGTTGCATTTTGGACACATCCATGCCAACATGGGTTGTGATTAGATTTCTTGATAATAGCCATTCAAACTGGAGTTAGGTAGAATCTCAGTGTTTTGATTTGCATTTCTTTTATGGTCAGAGATGTTGAGCATTTTTTCATGTATCATGACCATTCCTATTTCCTCTTCAGAGAAATCTCTCTTCTAATCTTTGGCCCACTGGTTAATGCAATGATTGTTTCTCTGAAGATTTGATTTGAGGGGATTTAGTTTTTTGAGTTGTAGGTATATTTTATATATAAGGCCCTTGTCTTTTGTATGGCTAGTGAAGATCTTCTCCCAGTCTGTGGGCTATTTATCTTGCTAGCTATGTCTTTTGCCTTGGACAAGCTCTGCAGTTTAATGCAGCCCCATTTACCCAATCTTTCTTTCAATTTTTATGTTTCTGGGTCTTTGTTAAGGAACTTTCTTCCTGTGCCAAGGAACTCTAGGGTTTGTGCTCTACCTTCCTGTAATATTTTCAGGGTATCTGGTCTTTGATCCATTTGGACTTGACATGGGTGCAAGGTGTTATATAAGGATCAAACTGGTGTGTTCTATGTGTATTGGGCCATTTCTCCCAGCATCATTTATTGAAGAGGCTGTCTTTCTTTCATTCTGTTTTATTATTTTTAGGGGAGGGGACTCCTTTATCAAAGATTAGGTCACCATAAGTCCTCGGGTTCACTTCTAGGTCTTCAGTTCTATTCCACTAGAGCTGAGGCTTGTTCTCTTATTGCTATTTCTATTTCCTTACTTAGTATGGGCTTATTTAGTTGGCTTAAATCTTCTTGTTTTACTTTGGGCATATTAATGTTAGCTAGAAATTCTTCCACTTTTTCCAAATTCTCAAATTTGTTAGCATAAAGTTTGGAAAAGTATTCCCTTATAATATTTTGAATCTTGCTTATTTCTGTCATGATGTTTTCATTTTCATCTCTGATTTTATTGGGGTGTGTTCTCTTCTTTTTTTGGTAACATTTGCTGAAGCTCTGTCACTTTTGTTAATTGTTTTGAAGAACTAAATTTTTCTTTTGTTGATTTGATGTATGGCTTTATTTTATGGACTCTAATTCATTTAATTCTGATATAATTTTAATTATTTGTTTACATCTACTGGGTTTGGGTTTGGCTTATTGCTCTTTTTCAAGGAGCGTTAGGAGCATCATTAAATTTTTGGTTTGAGATTTCTCCAATTTGTTCATGTAGGCATTTAGAAGTATAAATTTCCCTCTGAGTGTTGACTTTGCTATGTCCCAGAGGAGCTGGTATTTTGTGTGCTCCTTTTTGTTAAATACCATGAGCGTTAAATTTTCTGTACTGATCCCTTCAATGACCCACAGGTGATTCAACAGTGAGCTGCTTAGCTTCCATGAGTTACAGGATTTTCCATGGTGGCTTTTGATGTTGAACTCTAATAATCTGTTGTGGTCTGAGAGAATGCAGTGAATCATTTCAATATTTCTGAATTTGTATAGATTTCCTTTGTGTTCTAAGATGTGATTTATTTGGAGAATGATGCTCGTGCTGCCAAGAAGAATATATAATAGTCTGAACCTAAAGTATAGCAAGATGAGCCACTTAGGCTCAGTCAAACTGGTACTAAATCTAGTTTGTAAATCATTTACAAACAACTGGAAACCAAGGAACTAAAGGAAATGATAGAGTAGGGAAGGGCTAAGAATGATGAAAATTGGGTTCAAATGAAATTAAAAGAAAAATTGAGAGGTATAATGGAAAATAGAGGGAGGCAAGGAGAAGGATAAAGGAATGTAAAGCAGGAAATCAAGGAAAGGAAGGGGACACTCAGATCTAATTTCAGAGAAAAAGAGAAAGAAGATAAAAGTAAAACAAAAGAAACAAAAAGAAAAAGTAAAAAAAAGTGTCAAAGTAAAAAACTAAATTTGTATGTATAAAAGCAATGCTAATCTTAAAAATACTAAGTTTGATAGAGTAGAAAGGAGTTGTGTAAAATACTCTGTTAACTATGCATGTAAATAGGAAAAAGACCTAGCAATTACCTTATCTAGAACAGACTATCACTGAGAGGGAACAGTGTGTGTGTGTGTGTGTGTGTGTGTGTATGAAAAATTGGAACATTAAAAAAATTAAAAATGATTGAAAATAGAAAAAAATAATAAAAACAAAACAGTTTCTAGTTTGTTTCAAGGAGCTTAAGTCTTTTCCATGTCTCTATTCCAACTTCTCGATGGAGCCTTGACTGCCTTGCAGTGGTCATCTCTCCAAGGGGTGGGACTGTGGCTTCTGCCCATTCTCAGGCCTGATGAAGGGAGATGCAGGGAGAGTTAGGATTTGTAGTTTGCTAGCACAGGGGCCGGGCTGTGTCCCAAGAATCTTTCCCAGGTAACCACTAGATGTTTAGGAAAGTTTGGGTGTGTGCTTTCTACAGATGTGATGCCTTTCAGGTGGGGTTCTGGAGCTCTTGTCCCAGGGAGGGTCCCTTATGAGTTACTCACAAGATCTGGAGCTGATGTGAAGCTGGCCAGAGACCTGTTGAGGGCTCCCTGTATCTGGGGCCTGCAGTGGCAGGTTCTCTGTGGGGGTCCATCTGTTCACTGATGATGTATAGAAAAGTTACTGATTTTAATTTCTGTTGAATTTTTTTTTGCCAGTCTTGGGCCTTGAACTCAAGGCTGAGCCCTGTCCTTGGCTTTTTTCCTCAAGGCTAGCGTTCTACCACTTGAGCCATAGCACCAGCCTCTGTTGAACTTTTATTCTGCTACTTTGATAAAAAGTAGTTATGAGTGGCCAGGAATTTGGCCTGTAGTAGATTGCTTGCCTAGCCTGCACAGAGACCTAGGTTGGATTCCTCAGTACCACATACATAGTAAAAAGCTGGAAAAGGTGCTATGGCTCAAGTGGTAGAGATCTAGCCTTGAGAAAGCCCAAGGACAGAGCTCAGGCCCTGAGCTCAAGCCCCAGTACTGGCACAAAAAAAAATAATTATGCGATTTTTTTTCAGTAAAGTTTTAAAATTTATATATATATGATTATATTACTTGCACATAGGAATTAATTCACTCCTTCCTAATTTGAATCCTTTAGTTTCTATAGTCTTTCTCTTTCTTTCTTTCTTTCTTTTCTTTCTTTCTTTCTTTTCTTTCTTTCTTTCTTTCTTTCTTTCTTTCTTTCTTTCTTTCTTTCTTTCTTTCTTTCTTTCTTCCTTCCTTCCTTTCTTTCTTTTTTTTTGCCTAATTGCTCTGTCCAGCATTTCAGGATTGTATTGAATAGAAGTGGAGAGAATGAGCCCCCTTGTTTTGTTCTTGGGTTTAAAAAATGGTTTCTAGTTCCCTCCATTCAATATGAGGCTAGCTGTAGGTTTGTCACATACAGCTTTCATTATGTGAGATATTATTTTTCCTTCAATTTCTGGCTACTTCTAATCTTCTATCATGAATGAATTCCTCTGTATCAAGTGAGATGATCATGTGTTTTGTCCTGCATATTGTTTTGTTATGTTACATTTATTTTGCATATATAAACCATGCTTGCATTTCTGAGAAGTTTGTGCCTTTATAATATGAACTGACCTTCTTTGTCTTTTTGACTAGATTCGCCATCAATATGCATTGCTTAATAGGATGACAACTATTCCCAATAGCTTTTGATTTCTGCTTGTTTGGAATATCATATTCTATTTTTTCACTTATAGCCAGATGTTCTACCACTTAAAGGGTGATGCCCCCAGATTCATCCTTTCATTTTCAGTGTTTATATTCTGTTTTTTCATATATTTTATTGTAATTAATATAAGGTTTACATTATATTCACCAGATCGAAGGTGCATTACTTCATAAACATTGATATGCTTTCTCATGTCTTGGTCCCCATTTCCTTCCCCCCGCCCCCGCCCCTCATCTTTTGTTTCCCCTCTTCCCTATCCCATTTCAAATAACCAAATAAACATACATAGAATATATCAGATAACAAGGTAAAATACTGTAATCATATGAGATAACCAAGGGACAGCAAAAGAGATGAGAGATAAAATAGTACATTAAGGACAACAATCATTCATTATATGGCTTTTGTTTCTACATCCTGCATGTCCTTTCATTTAGCCTCATCCTATATGGCCTTATGTATCTAGGTTTTGCTCTATTGTAAATCTCTGCTAGGAGAGCCCAAGGTTTCTACTGATTATGACAAATAAGGGAAACCACTGAACCTATGTTCCTTTGAGTCTGGCTTACTTCTCAATGTTTATATTCTTATAGATAATTGTTAAATTTTGCTTTTTAATGCAAATAGGCAGTTTATGTCTTTTGACTGGACAGCTAAGTCCATTCATACTCAAGATTATATCGAGAGATATTTACTATTCCTATTTTTTTATTCATTTCTTTCCAAGCTAATGGTATTGTTTTTTTTTCTTCATTTTCTTTTTGGTTATTTTCAGAGACTTATGCTTTTGCTGAGTTGAGAATGTTTAGTACTTCCCAGTTCCCATGTTTTTATTGTATTTTGAATTTTATTCTTTTGTACACTCGCACATTTACAATTGCCTTTTTTCCTCTCTTATTTGTAGTAGTTCCTCAAAGAATCTTCTGAAATCCCGGGTTGGTGAACATGAATTTATCCTTATGCTGAGCTTTTTATTTCTCCATCAAAAGTATGAAATAATTTTTCTGGATATAAACTTTCAGTTGAAATTTTGTTTTTTCATGGCATGAAAAACATTGTTACATACTTGCCAAGCTTTTAGCACATTTGTTTAGAGATCTTAAATTTACTTATTTTATTACCTATGTTTACACAAATGCTAATTTTCTCCTATAGTTTTGTTTTCACTGGTGCTAACATTTTCATTAAGACATGACATAGAGGTATTCCTCTGATGGCATCTATTTGCAGTTGAAATGCATCTTGTACGTTGATATATATGTACATTGATATGTACATCATTCTTAAGAGCTGGAAGTTTATTCTTATAATTTAATCAAACAAGTTTTCTATGCCATTAGTTTCAATTTTTTTGTTACTAGTTAGACTGCATATTTTAGTTTGTACCACAGTTCTTTAAGGTCATAATTGTGGCTATGCATTTCCTATTATATTTTGTCTTTGTAATCAATATTTTCTCAGGCTCATCCTCATCCTATATTCTGATATCTTTCTTCTGACTGATCTCTTCTGTTGATAACATGCTATAGTAGTTTTTTATTTATTTTTTGTGTTACTTGTATTTTGTTTTACAAATTTTATTCCTTGTTAATTTTCTCCTATGTATTGTCTTTTTTTAGATCTGAAGTTGATTTCCTAACTTCATTCATCTATTTATTTGATTCATTTTTATATAATTGATCATGTCTAATCGTTAAATTTTCATTTTTAATCTGACATTTCTGCCAATCCACTATCTTTGGATTCAGTAACTAAATTATTGTGAACTTTTGGGGGAATGTGATTTTTTAAAATATTTTTATTGTAATTAATAAAACAGTTACATGATATTTGCCAGATAGAAGGTGCATTAATTCACATACATTGATACCCTTTCTCATGTCTTGGTACCCATTACCCTCCCCTCCACCCCCCATCTTGGTTTTCCCCCCTTCCCTATCCAAATTCAAATAACCAAATACAAATATATCCAATATATCAGATAACAAAGTGAGATAGTGTAACAATATGAGATAACCAAGGGACAGCAAAAAGAGATGAGAGATAACATAGTACATTAAGGACAACAATCATTCATTATATGGCTTTTGTTTCAATATCCTGGAGGTCCTTTCAATTAGCTTCATATGGCTCATTCTGTATAGTGTTTTGCTCTAGAAATCTTGCCTTCTTCTCCTGATTTTACTGATCTGGCCCTATAGTACTGTGCATCACATGTCTCTTGCAAATACTTAAGCATCTGTGAAATATTTTAAGCTCCACCTGATTCTTCTGTGCTAATTGGACATTCAGCTGAACAAACATTTTACTCAAAAGAGGTAAAAAATTATAAAGGTTAAAACAGAATACATAATCTACAAAAAGACAATGTTGACATTTTGTTCAAAAGCAAAAGCAATACGTAAAATTTGAAAGTTGGCAGTTTTCTTGACTGAGATGAATATGTGATAAGTCTGCATTTCTTCAAAGGTAACATGAAACTCAACTTTAGAGAAGAGCACTATTTTTTCATATTTTGGAATCCAGTTAAATGTTATTAAACTTTAGCTAATGTGATCCAAAGAGTTAGAAAATTGTAGGAAGTGCAAGTCAGAAAAAATATAGAATATGTACTAATATTATGGAATATGTAATAATATGTAGTTAATACTCAATATCATATTTAAAAATACATCAAGTGAACATCACACAGAGGAGGAAATTATATCATTACTACATTTATATTCCAAAAATATGAAAAAAACATTATATTTGTTAATAAACACCTATTTCATACTTGTTCTGAGGCTTGAACTTCAATAATCATGCTCTTATTCAGCTTTTGGTTCACAGTTGTTGCCCTAACACTTGTTTCCACTTTTGCCTTCAAGGTGGATTTGTCTAATTGGGCTAGCTTCAAACCAGTGTTCTCAGATCTCAGTTTTCCTCTGTAGGTAGAATTTGGGAGTTCAGTGATGATTACATACAAGGTCAAAAAATAGAAAATTATTGGAAAGAAAAATGTAAATACAAATCTATTTCACATTTCATTTCTTTTATGTGTTATGAGAAGTAATCAAGAACCAATTAATAGACTTCTTTTTTTCTTTTTCTTTCTTGTTTCTTTTTTTTTTGCCAGTCCTGGGCTTGGGCTCAGCGCCTGAGCACTGTCCTTGGGCTTTCTAAGACTTGAGCCCTATCACTTGAAGCACAGCACCACTTCTGGCTTTTTCCTATATATGTGGTGCCAAGGAATCGAACCCGGGTCTTCATGCATGCTAGGCAACACTCTTACTAGCTGGCCAAAATCCCAGCCCCAGTAGAATTCTTAAGTCTATGAAATTACTTCTTTCTGACTGATCCATGGCCTTTTCAAAACTTATTTACAATAGATTTCTGCACAAGTAACTTCCTTTGGAAAAATATTCCATTTTCCCAAAGAGAATAATGAAATGAGAATATCATTTCTGTTGGGTCAAAGTTTAGTAATCCTGCCTTAGAACACAAAGGCAAGTTAGTTTGAGTGGTTTAATCTACCTAGAAGAAGTTATACCAATGTTTCTAGTTAAAAATGGAAGTTATCAGTATGTTTACCAAATACAGTTATCAGTATATTTACCAAATATAGATAAGTGAGTCTTAGATAGCTGGAGAGATCTGTTCTCTAGATCTTTTATAGAGTCTTACCTTTAGATATAAAGTAAGTAGAGTGTTAGGGATATAATGTGAGAATTTTATCCAGAAGTTATGAGTATCATAAGTTAGATAAACAGTAGATAATGGCTAACATATTGCCTGATAGTGCAAGATAATTTTGGCTCTCAACCTACAAATTTCTATCTCTCCATGACCATAATTTTCTAGTCAGCTAGGTCCACAATTCTTCATAAGACGTTTAAAATTAATGACTATTTTTCAGAGAATACCAGGACACTCGTATTTGTCCCTTTTGGATTTTGTTTATACTTGGGTGGCTCTGAGTTTGATTGCCTCCTAGACTACAGTACTTGTGTCCTTTGCTCAGAGCTCATAATGTCATTAATTTCTGATTCTGCACATGTGTGTAAGTGTGTGTGTGTGTGTGTGTGTGTGTGTGTGTGTGTTGTATTACTGGGTCTTGACCATTGTCTCTGATCATTAATTGCTTAGAGCTGTTGATCTTCCACTTGAACTACAGCTCCACTTCAAGTTTTCTAGTGGATAAATGGAGGTAAGAGCTACACGAACTTTCTTACCCCAAGTCTTCAAACCCTGATCCTAAACTCAGCATCCTCAGTAGCTAGGGTTACAGGTATGAGCCACCAGTGCCTGGCTCTGACTCGACTCAAATGCTGAACATTGGTGATTTACTGTTAATATTCCTTCATATGAAAGAACTTTCACTTTTGACACCACTTACATTAGAGACATGAAAATGAATTATTTTTCTGTGTAACACCAGAAAAGAACTTGGAACAACTCAAATGCAATGAAAGATTTGTTAATATTAATGAAAAACTCTCTGTTGTAAATAATACTGGTTTGATACTTGTGGGATCATTCATCCCTACTCAATTCAATTATAGCACATTATTTTCTTCCTCACATATAAAAAAATCATTGTTATTTTGGTTTTTCCTTAGAGTGGCTTAGCAGATTCCTTTAGTGGTGTATGACTTCATGCCTGGCAAATAAAGAAATTCAGTGTTTACGTTAGCTTTCTATCACTGTTACAAAATACCTAAGAAAAACAGTTTAAATGAAGAAAGAGGCGTATGGCTCACAGTTTAGAGTTTTGCTAGCTTCAGCCTGGGAGAAGGCAGAATACCATGGAGGTGTTACTATGTGCTGAGAAGGCAGCTCACCTCAAGGCAGTGAGCAGAAATACACAAAAGAAGGGACAGGGATCAAGATATGCCAAAGACATACTTCCCAATATCCATTATCTTCAAGTACACTCTCACTGCCCATGTTTCTATATATTCCTAGTAGTCCATCATGTATGAACCAAACCTTTCATTACTGGATGAATCCTTTGATGAAGTCAGACATCCTTATGATCCCATTAATTCCCTAAACATCCCAATGTCTGAGCACAGCTGTTCTGGGCACCAAAGTAACATCTGGAGCTATTTCATACTTATCCCATCACAATGGCTATTGAATTAACTGCTATAGTCTCTTTTTCAGTTTTCTTGACACCTGGGTAAAATGCTATGCTTTGAAGTTTTGGGGAGAAATTTTTCAGAAATAAATGTTGGCTGTCATTCTGAGAGCATTCTGAGTATATTTTTTCCATATACTTCTTATTGTAATTAATAGAAGGGTTATATTTTATTCACCATATAGAAGGTTCATTACTTCACAAACATTTTTTTTGTAAAACACATGACAATAGGGCCAGGAGTTTGGCCTAGTGGTTAAAGTGCTTGCTTAGCATGCATGAAGACCCGGGTTCGATTCCTCGGTACCACATACATAGAAAAAAGCCGGAAGTGGTGCTGGGGCTCAAGTGGTAGAGCTCTAGCCTTGAGAAAGTCCAAGGACAGTGCTCAGGCCCTGAGCTCAAGCCCAGGACTGGCCAAAAAAAAAAAAAAAACACATGACAATAATCTTGTGTACTATGTTCCTGAATTGTTGTACACTGTAAACTCATACCATAAATTCCCAAATAAATACAATGATAGAAAAACTGTGCTTTTTCACACCACATAATTGGAATTAATCTGGTGCTTTCACTTTTGATTCCAGCTTCCTTGCTATAGCTAAATTTATTGTTCATCAACACTCAAAATCCCATCTGGATGCTCTGTTATATTTGTTCATTTGCGTCTAGCAGGCATTTGTATGTTGTTTGTTATAAATGTTGTTACTTATAATCTGTGTCACTTGAATATATTAAATGATATTATATTTATTTAGATATTTTATATATTTATTAAAGTTCTAAACATATACATATGCTTTTTTTCTTTTTCTTTTTCTTTTTTGGTGAGTCATGGGGCTTGCACTCAGCGTGGGTACTGTCCCTAAGCTCTTCAGCTCAAGGCCAGCACCATACCCTTGAGCCAATCCCCACTTTCCATTTTCTAGAGATTAAATGGAGATAAGTGTCTCAGGTCCTTTTATGCTCGGGCTGACTTTGAACCTTGATTGTCAGATCTCAGCCTCTTGAGTAGCTAGGATTATAATTATGAGCCACAACACTCAGCCAAACATATATCTTAATGCCAAATGTACAATGGATAACACATATGAAAATAGCTTGCTTCATAAAAGTGGTTGATGCATCTTCTACCAAGTTTTCCTTACTCGTCGGATTCTTTTTTTTTTTTTTTTGCCAGTCCTAGGCTTGAGCTCAGGGCCTGAGCACTGTCCTTGGACTTTCTCAAGGCTAGAACTCTACCACTTGAGCCTCAGCACCACTTCTGGCTTTTATCTATGTATGTGGTACCGAGGAATCGAACCCGGGTCTTCATGCATGCTAGGCAAGCACTTTAACCACTAGGCCAAACTCCCGGACACTCGTCAGATTCTTATAGCTATCTTTGCCTCTTCTTTTGAGGCTGCCTAAGAAACTCAAGTTGTATGCTTTTCCAGTTAAAGCACTATATAAAATCATTCAACTATATGTGAGTGGTTAAACTAAGAATATATTCCTTGCTGTACCATGATGTCTTATATATGTGCAATCCTATGTATTATATAAGCAATCCCAGCTACTCAAGAGGCTGAGATCTGAGGGTCTCACTTCAAAGACAGCTGGATCAGAAAATCTGAGATACTCCTAACTCCAGTCACCAACAAAAAGCCATAAGTGAAAGTTCAGGTCAAGTTGTATAGACTTGAACAGATAAATCAACAGTCCTAGGTCGATGGCTTGAGCTCAAGCCTTAGAATCAGAAGGAAAAAAATGTATTTCTATAAATTTTCTAAAAATTCAGACCAGCAGTGAGTTCTTGAAACTTAAAAATAATTTTGATATATAGTGATACTTATGCCAACTGATTTAGAAATAGAAAGTGCCAGTTTAAAAAAAGGAAGTTCCAGTTGATAAGGGTGAAATCTAGTTAAAGATTCTCAGTATACATTTTTAAATACCTAAACTGTAATCTAACATTTTTCTGTTTCAAATTTTCTAGTTCTAACTAGTCTTTAATGGTCTTCTATTCATATTTTTTTTAATTTTCTAGGGTTATATCACTCTTACTTTGCTTTTAAACAGCTGATATCATTTTTTTTCTATTATTCCTGTCTTCTGTGATCCTGAGAATTTTATCATTAATAGTGAACTGACATGGAATGTTTTGGATATTTATGGTCCAGTTTTTCAAATATTCAAATAATATCCACAGTTTGGTGCCTGAATTCTTATGTCTACAAGTATGTAATTCACAACTAAACCTTTTATCAATGTCACAGTTTCAGACTTTATTTGACAGAATACAAAATAAAACCATTTCAAAATTAGATTTTATTCAGTAATGAACTTCAAACTTGCTTTTTTTTCCCCGTATCAGTTATTGACCTTTCCTGCAAGGCATTATTAGATAAAGGTCAATGCCTTTTTATTTTGTTACCTTGAAGGTAAAGAATTTATTATCTCATCCTTAATACTATAAGAGATCATTTTCTTCATGGGCTGTGTAGTACATAAATAATGCAAGATTTAAAGTCTTACAATCCCTTTATCAGCAGATAGCAAAGTACTTAAAAAATCTTTCCTAGCTTGAGGTAACAATCCACTTTTATACTGAATCTATTGGAAGCTTTGTGAAGTGAATTTACATGGAAAATAAGGCAATTATATCCAGCAAATCTGAGGGCAGATTTGAATCCACCCTGCAGAAATTGAATCTGCTCTGTACAAAATTGACTAGTATGGATAATTAAATGCAACTTCACTGCCTCAGATGACAATGTGGATGAATCTACCTCTGCTTTCTTCCATTACTCGTTTTCTATCATGGACACCAGAACAGAAAAGAAAGAAATTAGAAAGATGAGGTTGAACTATGAAGAATGGAAAAAGAAATCAAATTTTTTAAAACAACTTGAAACATAATGAACATATTTACTTCCCTTAGTAGAGTTTAAATAGGAAAGGTAAAAGAAAAGTCTTGACTGACAGAAATATAACACATTTCACAAATGGTACAAATTCTATTACCACCCAGCAGAGGAGAAATAAAAGTCAATATAGTACTTTTACAAAATGCATGTACTGGAATCCTGCCAAATAATTATGTGGCAAATTTTGACTTACTTTCAGATGAATATCAGCAAAGAGTTCAAAAGATCAGCAGTTCTACCAGAAGAAATACAGTGGCCTAATTAAGCATATTTATGCATTCTAAAAAAAATCACTTGTATTTTTAAAGCACTATTAAGAACTGCCTTATGCATTTGATTCCAAGCCTCTTTAGTTTTGACAGATGTAAAACTGCTATAATCCAAGAAAAAAAAGAAATAAAAACCTTCAATTGACCTGAATCATTTTCTACATTAAACGTTTGAATGTCAAAATAATTCCATTAGCTAGTATTCAATAATGATAAGAAAAAAAAAACTGCCAGGGATAGTCTGGGTGTGGGATGTGAAGCAAGTAGGCCCAGGTGGTGAGTAAGCTCACTGAAAGTTCTTCCTCACCAGCATGAGCAGGTCCTATTCTATTCCTTGAGCCTCTGGACTCAGGTCCCCTCTTATCTTCTGGGGCAAAAAAGCTCCTTCCTGTGACCACAGTCACCCTTTTTGGGGATCAGACCACTTGGGGGATCTGAGTTACTACTCTTATCTCTGGCCTCCAAATCCCATTTTCTGCAATATGTTGTTTCCTTGAGAAGGGACTAGTGGAACCCGTCCACCTCAGGGACCTCATCCCCAGCTTACATGGCTAAAAGCCAGAGGCATTGGAAAGTTTGATGGTATGCTTTATGCAGAATTGTACCACCAAAGAAAGAAAATGTGACAGAGAGGACTTTCCTAATACCATTGCACAGTAAGTATTCCAGTGATTCTATCTGCACTTTCTTTCCAAGATCTAGGGATGTCTCTGGAATGACGTACACTTTAATGCTTTCTGAGAATCTGATCAATAAAGTGTGCTTTAAAGCTCATCTCAGAATAAAATATAAAGCCATCATTGCCTGTGAAAACTCCTTTTGGCTCACCAAAGAAGTTTATCTTACCAAATAATTTCCACAAAGTATTGTTGATATTAGAAGTCAGGTTTGGCCTGTGCACTATCAAAACATTCTAACTAATGTTTTACATTTGATCCAGACTTCTGTGATGAACTCCTTGGGCTGTTCATTCTGAAGACCACCTCAAAAGAACAAGCTTACCACCATGAGGACCTCTGTATGACTCAGAAGGAGGAATTGCAAAAATGACTGCTGGACCAGGTACAGATTGTAGTTGGGCTCATGACAGGTTTCTTGAAGACAAGGACAAATATAGTGTTAGGATTTCCACTCTACCCCATCCTCACCTTCAGGAGAGAGTGTTTCTGGTCCATCACTGCAACTGACTTCAGCACTCTGCCAGCATCACACCATCTCTCTTCAGCACCATCTTCCAATTTCCACGTTTTGGCTGTGACAATGGGACAGAAACAAGGCATCAGCAAACAATAGCAGCCAGCAAAAATTAAAGGGAAATATGTGTATCCACTTCTCCCTTTACAACATATAAATGTCTTGTTCAAACAAATGTATTTCCCTTAATACATTCATATCAACATCTGATTACACTGAGTTCTCTCTTGTTTTCTCTTTTATTTTCATTTAGTTATTTCCTTGTTTATTTCTCTACTTCATTTTTGTTTATACTTGGCTCTCTCTCTCCCTCCCTTCCTCTCTCCTTTCCTTCCTTCTTCCTTCCCCCTGTTATTTCTTTTGGAAGTACTGGGATTTTAATTCCGAGAATTACAATTGCTAAGGTTGTTAAGTCTACTATCAAGTCATTCAGAGTCCCAATTTTTTAAAGTACTTGAGTAAACATTGGACTCTTGAACTCTCACTCTTCTTTTGTACTGGTCCTAGGGATTTAACCCAATCTCTGGGTTCTATCTCTGAGTTGTTGTTTTTGATCAAGGCTAGCACTCTACCATTTCAATCACAGCTCCATTTCAGGTGGTTAACTGGAGAAAACAATCTCACAACTTGGGATGGCTTTGGATCAGATCCTCAGATCTCAGCCTCCTGAGCAGCTAGCATAACAGGGATGAGCCACCAGTGTCTATCTATGGATACAATCTCTTAACCTTTAATGTTGTAATACTGAAACTCAGCAGCAATTAAATGAGAGCTTCCCATTTTCTCCCCTACCAGCATTCTACTTACCATCCTCTATCTATGTGCCTCATGTAATCTGGAGAGCTGAATATCAAGGTTCAAAGCCTGGGCCCAAAAAACCTGGAGAGTTTTATCTCCAATTAATCTCTAGAAAATGGGAAGCAGGGCTTGGCTCAAGGGTTGGGTGGTAGCCAAGTTCAGGCCCCATGACGAACCAAAAAAAAGGCAAAAAGATTCTAATCTCTCCACTCTCTCAATAAAATATTTTTATTTGTTTGCCCTTTTTACCTGGTCACGGGATGGGTTTGTTAGCTATTTGGCACTCTTCTACTTGAGTCTTTCTTGCCACTTGGTTTTTTTGCTGGTAATTTTTGCTACATACCAGTTCAATGGATCCTCTAGTTATCAGCATCATAGTTCATCATACAAGCCATACAAGCATGAGTCACAAATATCTTTCTTTTCTTGGTTTCTCAATAGAAGCCAGTCTTAAACATTACATTCATTTTCAAATAACTAAATACACATGAGGGGCGGGGTAGTAGGAGGAAAATAGGGACCAAGACATGAGAAAGGGTAAGAATCTATGTGAAGAAATGCACCTTCTATCTGATGAATATAATGTAACCCTTTGTTGGGAGCCAGAGTGGAATCAAACTGTACCTTGACTTGCATCAGACAATGGCTTTATTGTCTTATTGTTTTCTGGCCCTATTCTATGTAAATGACCTGAGATTTACCATATGAATGTAACACCTGGAGGTTCCCAGGGTCAGGAGGAGGGAAGAAGGGGGAGTGAAAAATAAACGCGGCAGTCTTTACCTGGACTGCGGACATCCCGGACCCGGTGTGTCTGTCTCTCTTCTATTTCTTCCTAGTCCTTGCCCCCTATTTCAGGAACCCCAATCTGCGAACCCTGGTTTGCTGCCGGTTGGCCCCGGCAACCCTTCTATTAATTACGATAAAAATTATATGGAAAAAAAGAAAAAAAGTCGGTGACTCACTATTTCAACCAATAAACAAACAAACAAAAAAAACCATTACATTCATTCTTATTTAAATCTAGGGAGTTCATGAGAAAACCTAGTTTCCAAGGCTATATACAAGTAATGCTCTGGACATGCATGCATAAGCTGTGATATCTGGGCCATAAAGATGGCATCAGTGAATGACAGTAGCCACAACTGTGCCTTGTGACAGGAGCATCGCTGATTTGGAGTGCTCATCTTGTTCCACATTCATGAACTCATGTCTAATAAGTGCTTGCCTGCAAAACTTGAGGCATACATTCTGCATATGTTCCCACAGATCTCTACCTCCTATAGAAGATTGCTGGAAATAATAATACCCACATGGTGAAGACTAGCCAGAAGAATTCAATGAGAACATATGGATGAAGTTTGGTCCATTTGTTTGGCTATCCGGACACATATTTTGGACTATCTGACAAGAAGAATTAGAAGTCATCTTGGAGACAAGAAAGCAGCTCTGTGTAGATTTTGTCTTCTTCACTAAAACTTGGAGAAAGTAGGATTTTTTGTCAACTTCCAGCTCTTAGAAAATTGTAAGCATCTCCAGAGAAGGCATTTGACAAGATCCAACACAACTTTATGCTAAAAGCTCTGAAGATACTAGGAATCCATGGACCATTCCTCAGTATAATAAAGATTGTATATGGCAAACACATAGCTAGCATTATATTTAATGGAGAAAAGCTAAAGTCATTTCCTCTAAAATCAGGAATGAGACAAGGATGCCCACTCCCTCCACTCCTCTTTAAAATGGTATTAGAATTCCTAGCCAGAGCAATAAGGCTAGAAGTAAGCATAAAGGGGATCCAAATAGGAAAAGAGGAAGTGAAACTTTCCCTCTTTGCAGATGACATGATACTGTATTTAAAGAACCTTGTAGACTCCACTCCAAAGCTGCTTGAGCTAATTCAAAACTTTGGCAAGGTAGCAAGGTAGAAAATTAACCCTCAAAAGTCAACTGCCTTCCTCTATGCCAACAATGAGAGGAACAAGGCAACAGTCAGGAAAGCAACTCCTTTTGCAATAGCCTCAAAGAAAATAAAGTAGCTAGGAATTAACATAACTAAGAATGTAAATGACCTTTTGATGAAAACTTTAAAGCCCTGAAAAAGGACATTAAAACAGAACTGAGGAAATGGAAAAAAAAAAAAAAAACCCATGCTCCTGGATAGGAAGAATTAACATCAAGAAAATGGCAATCTTGCCAAGGGCTATCTGCAAATTCAATGCAATACTCATCCCAATATCATTTCTTTAAAGGAATGGAAGAGGCAATCCAAAAATTTCATGTGGAATAATAAAAGACCCCATAGAGCAAAAACAATTCTTAGCAGAAAGAACAGTGCAGGAGTAATTTCAATACCAAACTTTAGACTCTATTACAGAGTCATAGTGACCAAAACATCTTGGTACTGGCACAAGAATAGGCCTGAAGACCACTCGATTAGAATAGAGGACCCAGATATTAACCCACAGGCCTAAGGCCACCTGATCTTTGATAAGGGAGCCAAAAAATAGAATGGAAAGAAATGGTGCTGGTAGAACTGGTTAAGCACCTGTGGAAAGCTAAAGTTGGATCCTTCTGTGTCACCCAGCACCAGGATTAACTACAAGAAGGAATAGGAGATACACATGGTCTCCTTGGCACAGGTTGAAACTTTCTTAATAAGGACAAAGAAACACAACAAATCAGAGAAAGTCTGGATAAGTGGGACAACATTAGACTGCAGAGCTTCTATATGGCAAAGAACCTAGCTAGCAAATTAACTAGAAAGCTTACAGAGTGGAAGAAGTTCTTCACTATCCATAAAATGGACAAAGGCCTCATATCTAAAATATATCAACAGCTCAAAAAATCGAATCACTCCAAAACTAATCTCCAAAGAAACAACCGTCCCATTAAAAGATGGGACAAAGGCTTAAAGAGAGTCTTCTCTGAAGAAGAAATAAGAATTACCTATAGACACATGAAGAAATGCTTGATGTCTCTGGCCATAAAAGAAATGCAAATCAAAACGACTCTAAGATTCCACCTCACTCCAGTTAGAATGGCCGTGATCAAGAAATCTAATAACAACAGATGTTGAAGGGGATGTGGCCAGGAGGGATCACTACTACACTGTTGGTGGGAGTGCAAACTCATTCAACTACTATGGAAAGCAGTATGGCAGTTCCTCAAAAGACTAAACATAGAGCTCCCCTATGACCCAGCAATTCCACTACTAGGCATTTACCCAATTGTCCAGAAACAAGGACATACTAAAGCCACTAGCACAATGATGTTCATTGCAGCACTATTTACCATAGCAAAGATTTGGAACCAACCCAGATGCCCCTCAGTTGATGAGTGGATCAACAAGATATGGTATTTATACACAATGGAATTGTATGCTGCTGTCAGAAAGAATGACATTGCCCTTTTGTAAGGAAATAGATAAACTTAGAAAAAAAATCATATTAAGTAAAATAAGCCAGACTCAAAGGAACATAGGCTCAATGGTTTCCTTCATTTGTCATAATCAGTAGAAACCTCTCTCCTAGCAGAGAGTTATAAGAGAACAGAACCTAGATACATAAGGCCATGTAGTATGATGCTAAATGAAAGGACCTCCAGGATATAGAGACAAAAGCCATATAGAGAGTGATTGTTGTCCTTAATGTACTATGTTATCTGTCATCTCTTTTGCTCTCCCTTGGTTATCTCATCTTGTTACAGTATTTCACCTTGTTATCTGATATATTGTAGATATGCTTATTTGGTTATTTGAAATAGGATAGGGAAGGGGGGAAAACAAGATGAGTGGCAGGGTGGGAGGAGGGAAATGGGGACCAAGACATGAGAAAGGGTAACAATATTTGTGAAATAATGTACCCTCTATCTGGTGAATATAATATAACCCTTCTATTAATTACAATAAAAATATATGGGAAACAAAGAAAATCATAAGCATCTCAGAAATATTTTGGAAACTCTTCCTGGGAAAAGCCTTGTAATCTCCTCCATCGCTCTTCCTGTGCCTCATTCTTGTTAGTCCCAGGCGCTCATTTTGCACTGAATGTGTAGAAGACAACCTTGACTGACCAAGGCTAGGCTATTAAGGATTTTGTGGAATGGAAATGTAATGACAAGACACCCATGGTCTGTTGCCTCCTATGGATCAAAGCCTGCCAACCCTTCATTTTATCTGGACCCTTTTTCCAGCCATAGATACCCTTCCTTTGTACAGTTACAAGGCCCATGCTTTGAAGCCATTGGTTTACTCAGATGTTGCTCTTCTGGCTGACACAACAAGGAACTGTGGTAAAACTATCAAGAAGCATGTGACTCAGCCCCATTAATGTGTGAGGCTCTATTTCCTCCCGCCTTGCGAACAGGATCATAGAGGCACTTCCTAGCTAGAGAAACCCCACCTAACATTCACATTCTAGGCTCCAATTGTTCACAGAATTCATTTTGCTCCAAATTCTAGAGAATGAGCCAGGACACACGTTGTAGTTCATTATCAAGCCTTATGTAGCTACTAATTTAAAATTGTTTGTATATTTAGTTATTTGTTTACTGATATAGTGATTAGAGAGTATCCAATAGACTAGTACTTATGATAAACAAAGCCCGGATCTCTAAAGGCAGGGCCAAGGCGATGGGGCCCAAAGTGCTGAGAGCAGAAGGCCAAACCACCAATCAGCCATCTGCAGGCACATATCCTACTCCCATTCAGGAAAAGAAACTTCACAAGACGTGTCTGAGAATCAGCCACGGCAAGTACTCAGGTACTGTGGGCCCCCAAGGGGAGGGTAGAGTCCCAAGACCACCACCGACAGGGGCTCCCGTGTTTTCGAGGAAGGACGGTCATCAGCGCAGGCCCTTCTTTGCTACCACCAGCACAGTTCAAAATATCAGGTATCCCCAAATAGTGGACATTGGTCCCACCAGAGAACCTCTTATTGAGATTTTGTTTGAAAAGAAGGAGAGTCCACAGCCCACAACTGTCCAGATAAACAACAATTCCCATTGTCCAGCCACTGTGAAGCCCCAAGTATTGGAGAACAGAGTCCCCAGGGCATCATCTGTTGGGGCTCAGATCTCTGCCATAAAAGATGACGATCTGCACAGACTCTCCTTGACAACTAACAACAGCAATTTTCTGTCCACTGTATGCTTTCAATTAGTCAAGGATGGAATCCCCAATTACATGTCTACCAGGGCTCCTATCTCTGCCTTGAAGGAGGGAAATGGAGACAGAGCTGCCTGGAATAACAACAGCATTACTGGCAACTTAAAACCCCAAATCCTACAGGGCCAACCTGTTGAACTTGAGACTTCCAAGTTTAAATTGCCAATAGAAATGAAACCACACAGAACCACCTCACCCAAGAAGAATGGGCATGTTACTGAGAGCCACCAAAGAGATGGCCAAAACCTAGAAGTTAATCCTCCAGGTGAGGGCCCAAATGCCAGACAGCAATCTGCCAAGGCTCAGTCTTCCATTGAGGAAGATACATTATCCAGGGCTATGTCAAGCACAGACATTGAGCAACTCACCTCCAGTGCCCTGATTTTTGAAGGCCGGGCCCTTGGAAACTTGGCACCAAAGAAAACTCCAACAGCCAGAAAGATTGAGCAGTGTGAGTCCTCAAATGTCACCAAGGATGTTTTGTTCTGCTTGAATTTTCCAAAAGGAGAGAAAATGAAGTCCATGCACCCCCAAAATGCAGAGATCACCAAGATATTGTTTCCCCCAAATGAAAAGAACAACAACACTTTGCGATCTGAGTTGACACCTCAAAAAGAAGAGGACTTGAATACTCTGAAATCTGACTTGACATCCAAAAAAGCAGAGGACAACAACACACTGCGATCTGACTTGACACTCCAAAAAGTGGAGGACAACAACTTTCTGCAATCTGACCCGATAACCCCCAAAACAGAGGATACCAACACTCTGAAGTTCTTCCTGACAACCCCAGAAGTAGAGGATATCAACACTGGGCAATTTGATTTCTTGTACAAAAATATGGAGGACACCAGCACTCTGCAATCTCACCTGACACCCCCAAATATGGTGGGCATCACTCTGAGATCCAACTTGACACCCCTCAAAATGGAGAACATCAATACTCTGCAATCTGACCTGACACACCAAAAAGTGGAGGACACCAACACTCTGAGACCCTATTTGACACCCCAAAGAATGGAGAACATCAGCATTCTAAGGTCTGATCTGACATCCACTAAAATGGAGGACATTCACACTCTGAGATCTAATTTGACATCCCCTGACATGGAGGACATTAACACTCTGAGATCTAATTTGACATCCCCTGAAATGGAGGATATTAACACTCTGAGATCTAATTTGACATCTCCTGAAATGGAGGACATCAGCACTCTGAGATCTAATTTGATATCCCCTGAAATGGAGGACATTAACACTCTGAGATCTTACTCAGAACCCAAAAAAGCAGATTGCATTCTGCAATCTATCTTGGTTGCCATATATGCAAGGGACACAAATACTTTGCAATCTTACTTAGGACTTCCAAAGAGAGAACACTCTAAGACACTACAATCTGACTTGAGACTCAAAAAACATGCTGAACCTTCTGGTGCTATGGATAACTCAGCAGCAAAGGACACTAAACTGAGTCAGGCCACCCCCGACATCAAGAAGACAAAAGAAAAGAGCTGTCCATTCATGGACAACTATGAAGAATTCAGAAACAAGTATCATTCTTCACCCAAAGAAAGAAAGCAGCGCAAGGTGACCATGCTCAGCCAGAGCTTGCAAGAAACTGAGGTCACAGCAGTTAAAATCCAAGGTGTGGGAACTAATCCAACATCAGAAGCCACTAAGCAAGAAGACGGCACCAAGATGTTTTATCAAACTCTAAGTCCCCACAAAGTAGCAGGCAATTCATCCCGTGATGTTAAGCTTCCCAGGCCCTCAATGGTCAGTAATGGAAATATTCCCTTAGGAGAAGAGAGCCCAACCACTGGACTTTTGCCCAACAGTCGTAATCTGATGACCAAGGGGGCCAAGCCAATTGAAGACAACTCAGTCACAACAAGAGATTTTATTGGGGATAATCGAAGAGTAGTGAAAAAGCAAAAGGCCAATCTCAGTGTCAATATCCCTCCTTACCATCCCCCAGGGGTAAAACCCCAAGGACTCCCCAAGGGTGGAGACAGTGAGAGTAAACGACCACAGCCAGCACATATTGATGACAGAAATAAATGGTGCTACAAATCAGAAAAACGGTCAAACTTGGAGGATGACTTAAAAGAGAAGACCATAAAGGCATTAACAAAGATAAGCATTCAGAAAAGAGAGATTCAAATTCAACAAAATGGAAAGCAGATACATGAACAAGATTGGTATGATAAGAAACCTAACACCTCCTTCCTGGAGTATTTACTGGCAGGTATTGAGGAACCTGATGAGTCACCGAAGGAACCTTTTTTCCTGCATTATGGAGTGAGAGATGGGAGACCAAAGTCTGCTACAGAACCTATGAAACCAATTACAGATTTAAGAGAATACTTAAAAGCTTGTGAATGGCTTCAACCAGATGTGCTAGACAAGCTACCAGTAAACAGACCCACTTTTCAAGCACAGAAGGTACCAGATATGAACCTACAGGCACTACAGGATGAGAAAAATGACAATGGCAGACTTGCTCAGAAATGGAACAAACTTAGTGAATTACTACGAAAAAGACAACCTCTACAGAGAAAACTGTTTGACATGGGTGTCAAACATCTGAGGGCTTATCAGATGAGAAGACGTGAGACAAGACCAGCTGGCAGTAAGAGGGAAGTTTATTATCAAGGTTTTGATTTCAAAATAAATGAAGAAAAACCACAGAAGATACTAAAGTCAATGAAGCCAATTTGTCCACAGAGCCTAGATATAAAATCCTTAGAAGAAAGTGAAGGAAAATGAGAACATTTAAAAACTAAAAGAAACCAAAACAAAAAATGTAAAAACTATACTAAAAGACCCATGTGGGCACAAGTGCCACCAATACTCACAAGCTGCTGCAGCCACCACTATTCAAAAGACACCTGACCAACAACAACTTCAAAGTATTTTCTACAACTACTTCTGAAATTATACTGGAAGAGACTCTGGTTTCTTAAAATTACTTTACCCTATTAATATTAAACTGTTTATACACTTGCTGCCTTTTTGTTATTGTTGAGGAATTGTACGGAAGTGTTGAGATTCCATTGACTAGGTAGTGAGTACAATTCTTGCATATTTCCCCAGGTAGTGAGTACAATTCTTGCATGGTATTTCCCCTTACTTCCTTTTCCTTCATTTTCTAAATCCAGTCTCTACCAACAGGTTGTTTTTTTTCCCCATGTGCATAGTGTATATTGAGTATTATATCTGCATTCATTTGCCTTTCTTATAGTCCTGTATCCCACTTTAATCTTCCCTGAAAAGAAATGACAGCAAAGAAGAACACCCAAAGGCAGAAACAAACACCACACCATTTCCTATAATTTGCTTTGACAGGGATTTTTGGATGTGTTAAGGGCTTAAATTTTCCCAAAGAGTGTCCTATCTTAGTACGTTTGTGTGCATCCCTGAACAAGTTATCATGTCTAGATGTATTCTAGATTTGTCATCCCCTTATAAGAGAAATATGTGCCCCTTTTTACACCCAGCTTAGCTTACCTTACTTCAGACGATTTGTTTTAGGTCCATCGTCTTTCCTGAAAATAATATATTACGCATTATAATGGATAAGTAAAATTCCATTGTGGACATGTACAACATTTTTTTTTGTGGTTCATGGGGCTTGAACTCAGACTGGGCGCTGTGCCTGAGCTCTTCAGCTCAAGGCTACCACACCACCCATGAGCCAAGCCCCACTTCCTGTTTTCTAGAGGTTAATTGGAGAGAAGGTCTCATGTCCTTATTGCCTGGGCTGACTTTGAACCTTGATCCACAGATTTCAGCCTCCTGAGTAGCTAGGATTACAGGCAGGAGCCCATCCATGTACTACCATTTTTGATCATCTTGTTTATTGTGGGTCATCTGGTGTTATTTCCATGAGTTGGCTATTGTAAATAGTGCAGCAATGAACATAGATGTCCAAATATCTTTACCATATCCTGATTATAATACTCTGAGGAGTAGATTTCCAAGAGTGATATGGCTTCTTTTTTCTTTTTAATATTTTTATTGTATTTAATAAAAGGGTTACATGATATTTGCCAGATAGAAGGTGCATTAATTCACATACATTGATACCCTTCCACATGTCTTGGTCCCCATTACCCTCCCCCATCCCCCTCTTGGTTTTCCCCCCTTTTCTGTCCAATTTCAAGTAACCAAATAAAAATGTATCCAATATATCACATAACAAAGTGAGATATTGTGACAATATGAGATAACAAAGGAAGAGCAAAAGAGATGAGAGATAACATAGCACCTTAAGGACAGCAATCATTCGTTATATGGCTTTTGTTTCAATATCCTGGAGGTCTTTTCAATTAGCTTCATACTATATGGCCTTATGTATCAAGGTTTTGCTCTATTTCAAATCTTTAGTATTAGAGCCCAAGCTTTCTACTGGTTATGATGAATGAAGGGAAACCACTGAGACTAAGTTTCTTTGAGCTGGCTTACTTCGCTTAATAAGATTTTTTCTAAGTCTTTCCATTTCCTAACAAATGGGGCGATGTCCTTTTTTTCTGACAGCAGCATAGAATTCCATTGTGTACAAATACCACATCTTGTGGATCCATTCATCAACTGAAGGACATCTAGATTGGTTCCATGTCTTTGCTATGGTGAATAATGCTGCAATGAACATTGAGGTGCTAGTGGATGTAGTATGCCCTAGTTTCTAGATGGCTGGGTAAATGCCAAGTAGTGGAATTGCTGGGTCATAGGGAAACTCTATGTTTAGCCTTTTGAGGCACTGCCACACTGCTTTCCATAGTGGTTGAATGAGTTTGCACTCCCACCAACAGTGTAGTAGTGATCCCTCCTGGCCACATCCCCTCCAGCATCTGTTATTATTCGTTTTCCTGATCCTGGCCATTCTAACTGGAGTTAGGTGGAATCTTAGTGTTGTTTTGATTTGCATTTCTTTTATGACCAGAGATGTTGAGCATTTCTTCATGTGTCTATAGGCCATTTTTGTTTCTTCTTCAGAGAAGACTCTCTTTAAGTTTTTGGCACATTTTTTAATGGGATGGTTGTTACTTTGGAGATTATTTTTGGAGTGATTCAATTTTTTGAGCTGTTGATATATTTTAGATGTAAGGCCTTTGTCCATTGTGTGGTTGGTGAAGATCTTCGACCACTCTGTAGGCTTCCTAACTAATTTACTAGCTATGTCCTTTGCCATACAAAAGCTCTGCAGTTTAATGCAGTCCCACTTATCCAGCCTTTCTCTGATTTGTTGTGATTCTTGGTCCTCACTAAGAAAGTTTCGACCTGTGCCAAGGAGGCCTAGTCTATCTCCTACTCCTTCTTGTAAAGTTTTCAATGTGTCGGGTTTTACCTCCAGGTCTTTGATCCATTTGGAGTTAATTCTAGTACAGGGTGACAAAGAAGGGTCCAACTTTAGTTTTCTGCAGGTGCTTAACCAGTTTTGCCAGCACAACTTGTTGAAGAGGCTGTCTTTCTTCCATTCTATTTTTTTGGCTCCCTTGTCACAGATTAGGTGGCCATAGGTCTGTGGTTTAATATCTGGGTCCTCAGTTCTATTCCATTGGTCTTCAGGCCTGTTCTTGTGCCAGTACCAAGCTGTTTTGATAATTATTGCTCTGTAATAGTCTAAAGTGAAATTGCTCTGGCTCTGTTCTTTCTGCTTTTTGCTATACGGGGTCTTTTATTATTCCATATGAAATTTTGGATTGCCTCTTCTATTTCCTTAAAGAATGCCATTGGGATATTGATGGGTATTGCATTGAATTTGTAGATAGCCCTTGTCAAGATTGTCATTTTCACAATGTTGATTCTTCCAATCCAGGAGCATGGGAGGTTTTTCCATTTCCTTAGTTCTACTTTAATTTCCTTTTTCAGGGTTTTAAAGTTTTCATTAAAAAGGTCCTTTACGGTCTTATTTAAGCTAATTCCTAGGTACTTTATTTTCTTTGAGGCTATTGCAAAAGGAGTTGCTTTCCTGACTGTTGCCTTGTTCCTCTCACAGTCAGCATAGAGAAAGACAGTTGATTTTTGAGGGTTAATTTTATAGCCTGTTACCCTTCCAAAGTTTTGAATCAGCTCAAGGAGCTTAGGAGTAGAGTCTATAGGATTCTTTAAATACAGAATCATGTCATCTGCAAAGAGGGATAGTTTTATTTCCTCTTTCCCTATTTGGATCCCCTTTATGCTTGCTTCTTGCCTTATTGCATTGGCTAGGATGGCTTCTTGTGGGGACATCTCCATCCAGAGTGCTTGTTACGTTCACTTTCCCACCAACATTGCAATAGTATTATGTTTTTTTCTATATCCCTGCCAGCATTTGTGTTTGAGTTCTCATCGTTGGTCAATTGAACTGAGGTGAAGTGAAATACTGCTGTCATTTTCAGGATCAGCTTTATAGAATTTAGGAACTGTCAACACTGTGTATCTTCAAAAATATTTTCCCAGAAATCTTGCTTTATATGCACATGAAATACATCCATATAAATGTCAATAAATGACATTGTTTTCCTTCAATGAGGTTTAGTTTTAGCAGTAGTATTTTTCATATGTACTTTGTTATGTATCTAAGGTTTGTAAGGACTGTAAACTTTCCAAAGTCATTTTCCCACCATATCACTTCAGATAAAATTTAAATTTGGATTCAAATTTTCCCTCAGTCTAAAGTTGAATTTTTTTTGAAAGTCTTTTCATGGTTTCACTTTTTATTTTTTGTTTTTTGTTTATTTTTTTATTGTAATTAGTAAAAGGGTTACATGATATTTGCCAGATAGAAGGTGCATTAATTCACATACATTGATACCCTTTCACATGTCTTGGTACCCGTTTCCCTCCCCCCCCACCCCCCACCCATCTTGGTTTTCCTCCCTTCCCTATCAAATTTCAAATATCCAAATACAAATAAATTCAATATATCACATAACAAAGTGAGATACTATAACAATATGAGATAACCAAGGAACAGCAAAGGAGATGAGAGACAACATAGTACATTAAGGACAACAATCATTCGTTATATGGCTTTTGTTTCACTATCCTGGAGGTCCTTTCAATTAGCTTCACATTATATGGCCTTATGTATCAAGATTTTGCTCTATTGCAGATCTCTGCTAGTAGAACCCAAGGTTTCTATTGATTATGACGAATGAGGGAAACCATTGAGCCTAAGTTCTCTTGAGTCTGGCTTACTTCACTTAATATGATTTTTTCTAAGTCTTTCCATTTCCTAACAAATGGGGCGATGTCATTTTTTCTGAGAGCAGCATAGAATTCCATTGTGTACAAATACCACAACTTGTTGATCCACTCATCAACTGAGGGACATCTAGGTTGGTTCCATATCTTTGCTATGGTGAATAGTGCTGCAATGAACATTGTTGTGCTAGTGGATTTAGTATGCCCTTGTTTCTGGTTGGTTGGGTAAATGCCAAGTAGTGGAATTGCTGGGTCATAGGGGAATTCTATGTTTAGCCTTTTGAGGCACTGCCACACTGCTTTCCGTAGTGGCAGAATGAGTTTGCACTCCCACCAACAGTGTAGTAGTGATCCCTCCTGGCCACATCCCCTCCAGCATCTGTTATTATTCGTTTTCCTGATCCTGGCCATTCTAGCTGGAGTGAGGTGGAATCTTAGAGTTGTTTTGATTTGCATTTCTTTTATGACCAGAGATGTTGAGCATTTCTTCATGTGTCTTTAGGCCATTTTTGTTTCTTCTTCAGAGAAGACTCTCTTTAAGTCTTTGGCCCATTTTTTAATGGGATGGTTGTTACTTTGGAGGTTAGTTTTGGAGTGATTCAATTTTTTGAGTTGTTGATATATTTTAGATATGAGGCCTTTGTCCATTGTTTGGTTGGTGAAGATTTTCTCCCACTCTGTAGGCTTCCTAACTAATTTACTAGCTATGTCCTTTGCCATACAAAAGCTCTGCAGTTTAATGCAGTCCCACTTATCCAGCCTTTCTCTGATTTGTTGTGATTCTTTGTCCTTATTAAGAAAGTTTCGACCTGTGCCAAGGAGGCCTAGTGTATATTCTATTCCTTCCTGCAAATAAACTTGAATTTTTATAATTTTGTATAAACAGAAATATTTAGAAGTCTTAAAAACACAACATATTTGCAGAACGGGATAGCATAAATATCTTATATGTATTAATAATGATGATGGATATTCAAATATAAATAATTTCAATGTTGTACCTCTCTCTGTGTGTGTCTGTCTCTGACTCTCTGTCTCTGTCTCTCTGTCTCTGTCTCTCTTTCTTTCTCTCTCTCTCTCTTTCTCTCTCTCTTTCTCTCTCTCTGCCAGTCCTAGGACATGATCTAAGGGCCTAGGCACTGTCCTTGGGCTTCCTCAAGGCTAGAAGTCTACCACTTGAGCCACAGCACCACTGTTGGCTTTTCAGTGTATGTGGAGTCTTGAATCGTGTATGCTAGGCAAGCACTTTACTGCCGACCAAACTCCTTTCCCCCTTCACATTTCTTTATATCATGTCTTCCTATGGAGTCAAATAATAACACTGATCACGAGCAAAATTGACATAATTTGCAACAACTTTTTAAAAGATTTTATTCAATTATGATTGAAACAAGAAAGTTTCCTGAAAACTAAATTTACCATAATACAGAATCTTTTTATTGTAATTAATAGAGTGGTTACAGTTATATTTGCCAGATAGAAGGTGCATTACTTCTTACACTTTGACACCCCTACTCATGTTTTTGTCCCCATTTTCCTCCCCCCACCGCCTCCCCTCATCTTGTTTTCCCCCCTTTTCTTTCCTATTTTAAATAAACAAATAAATATTTATACAATATTCCAGGTAACAAAGTCAGATACTGTAACAATATGAGATTAACCAAAGGGCAACAGTAGAGAAAGGAAATAACATAGTACATTAAGAACAACAATCACTCAATATAAAACTCTTGTTTCCATATCCTGGAGATGCTTTCATTTAGCCTCATCATATATGGCCTTATGTTACCCATCATTTAGAAACAAGGACATACTAAAGCCACTAGCACAATGATGTTCACTGCAGCGCTATTTACCATAACAAAGATATAGAATCAACCCAGATGCCCCTCAGTAGATGACTGGATCAAGAAGATATGTTTATACACAATGGAATTTTATGTTGCCATCAGAAAAAAATGACATCACCCCATTTGTAAGTGAAGTAAGCCAGACCCAAAGGAAAATAGGCTCAATAATTAGTACACGTCTAAGACTCTCCTAGCAGAGGATTATAATAGCACAAAGCATAATGTAGAGTCTTTAGCTTTAGATTTTTCTGTGGATTTTAAGGGGGGCGGAAATGAATTCTAAAGAATTGTAATTGCAGTTAGGAACAGCTCAGGATATTTATAATAAAATAAGGTAAAACCAGTATAATTTACCTCTCTGTATCTACTAGTACTTGCAGTACAAATTATAGGTAGCTCTACATTTGTTTATCACAAAGTGGTTGTGATTCTCTAGTGAAAATGAGAAAATTATAAGGACAATAGCAATATGATATGAAAACAAAGCTTATATTAAAATTTTGTAATTACATTTTTTTTCTAAAAACAAGTATAGCAAGTATTTACTTAGGATTACAGGCAATAAGATGGCTCTGGGAAGAAATAGATGAATGTGATTTTATGTTAAAAGACAGGTTTTGTGAACTTTGACTAGTTAGATTAAATACATGGCTCAGGGCATGACATGTGGTAGAGAAACGTTTTTTGCAAGAGCCAAAGACCTGATACTAGAGGCTGACCCTAGTATCACCAGAAAAGAGAGAAAAAACTAGGGAAAGGAAGGGAAAAAAGAAAGAAAGAAAGAAAGACAGAAAGAAAGAAAGAGAGAGAGAGAGAGAGAGAGAGAGAAAGAGAAAGAAAGAAAGAAAGAAAGAAAGAAAGAAAGAAAGAAAAAGAAAGAAAGAAAGAAAGAAAGAAAGAAAGAAAGAAAGAAAGGGGAGGGAGGAAATAAGAAAGAAAAAGAGAAAAGGGAGAAATAGAAAGAAAGAAAAGGAATCAAGGAAAGAAGGAAGAAAGTAAAAAGGAGAGAGAAAGAAAGGAAAGACTGTAGGAAGGAAGGAAGAAACAAAAAAGATAAAGAGAAAAAGAAAGAGAAAAAGGAAGGAAGAAACAAAAAAGATAGAGAAAAAGAAAGAGAAAAAGGAATGAGGAAGCAAGAGAGAAAAAGAGAAAAGAGTGAGAAAGAAAGAGAAACAGAAAGAAAGACGGAAAGAAAGGAGGGAGGGAGGGAGGGAGGGAGAGAGGAAGGAAGGAAGGAAGGAAGGAAGGAAGGAAGGAAGGAAGGAAGGAAGGAAAAGTAGAAAGAGAGGGAGAGAGAGGAGGAAGGAAGAAAGTAAGGGAAGAAGGAAGGAAGGCAGGAAGGGACGGAAAAGAGGAGGAGGAGAAGGGGAAGGAGGAAAGTGAAGAAGAAGGGCAGGGAGGGAAGGGAAGAATGAGGACAACAGGCAAGAGGGGTGGAAAGGGGAAAGAATGGTGGAAGGGAATAATAGGAGGGAAAGAAAAGAGGAAGTAAGGGAAGGGAGAAAGGAAAAAAGGGAAAGAAAATAAAAAGAACAAAAGAAAGAGAAAAGAAATAAAAGGAAGGAAGAAAGATAAGAAAAAAAGAAAGACAGTATGCGACAGACCATACTGGGTGGACCAGAATATGGATTTTTCAGAAAACTTAGCGAAAGATGTATTTATGTTTATTTGATCATGGAATTACCATTCCAATAGTATAATAGTATCTTTAGTGATCCTATAAACATATTTTGATTTCTGATTTACATACTACAAAGAAATAGGATATAATAACCTTCCATTATGAAGGAAATAAATTCTGAGAGCTGTTGGCAATAGGAGAGAAAACAATCATTCAAAGCACATACTCTTAAGTATTTTCAACAGATCACTGAGAGTTCAGAGTTGTCTAGCCTAACAAGTAAATAAGTATTCACAACTTTGAATTTCAGGAAAGATCCAAGAGATCAGACAGGTCTGAAGCTGTTAGAGTGTATTCTGTGAACACACAGTAAGTGAATATATAAATTTTCAGATTAATGATAAAAAACTTTGTAGAACCTACTCATAATTATGAACAGAATTAAATGCAATTATATTTTTAAAGATGTGTGATCCATTTTTAGTTCAAAAGTTTTATTCCTTTGATCTTTAAGTCATTGTACAAAGGAATTACCATGCAGCCATCTTATAAATAGAAGACATCCTGATTAATATCCTAAGAGATTTATTTTGGATTAGTTTTTTTTTTTTTTACTTTGCAGGTTTATTCTACAATCAAGCATCGTTGCGCACTTTGCAAAACTGTGCAATATTCAATATTCTACGTTAATAACATTTGTGAAGGCTGTAAACTTATTCACTACATTATAACTTCATTAATAATAATCCAGATCATGACTTTAGATGTACCTCTAGAAAATACTTGAAAATATTTTATTTTATTTAAAAATTTTTACCAGTCCTGGGGCTTGAACTCAGGACCTGGGCACTGTTCTTGAGCTTTCTCAAGTTTTGTATATGCTGGACAAGAACTCTACTGCGAGGCCACACTCCTGGCCCCTTTAAAATATTTTGTTTTAAGTTTTCTTCAAACATATTCATGTTTGAAAGTTTGTGAAGGCCTGGTGCCAGGGGCTCATACTTGTAATCCTAGTAACTCATGAGGCTGAGATCTGAAGATCAAAGTTTAAAGGCAGCCTGGTTAGGAAAGTCCATGAGACTCCTATCTCCTATTAAACACCAAAAAAAAAAAAAAAAAAAAAAACAACAAAAAAAACCCAATGTCAGAAATACAGTTGTGGTTCAAGTGAGTTCAAGTGGTAAAGAGCCAGTTGGGAGCAAAATAATCTCAGGGACAGCATTTGGGCCTGAGTTTAACTTCCAGGACCAATAACAATGACAAAAATAGTATGAATGTTAGTGACCGATTCAAAGACTACAGTCAGTACATCTGCTTTATTGATTGGGAGAATAGCATCCTTTCTTTTTTATAGAACTTATGACTTTTGTGTTTTATTTTGAAACAACTGAAGCCATGTTTGTTTAAACATATAATATAATGGTTTAGAAAAACTTGTTCATCTAGCATAAATAATTAACCAGAGAGCCTATACATATATTTTTTCAAAAACATGACTTGATAATAATAGTTGATATTCATATAATTTCCTTTTTATAATCCATATTAACATTGTAGACTAATTTATTCAGGTAATGACACTCATATAAGAAAAATTTGAGAAGTAATTAGATCATGAAAATGGAGCTCTCATAATTGAAATTAATGTTCTTATGAATTAAATATTAGAAATGGAAAAATGACTCAGATGGAAAAGCTTCAGACATGAGCAAATAAGTAAGAGTGCAAAAGTTGTGTTCTTGCCTCAATAGTGAGAAAAATCAAATGAATGAAAACTAAGATACTCAATTAAATATTTAAATTATAAATGAAATTATTAATATAAAATAAATACATTAAATAATTAAGTAGATACCTAGATTTCATTAAAATAAAACTCAGAAAGCTACTTTCCTCCTTCTGTCATGTAAGGTTACAGCAAGTAGGCCTTATCTATCAATCAGGAAACAAGACCTCACCAGACAGAAAATCTTCCAATGTCTTGATGTCAAAGGTTCCAATCTCTGCAGCTGGGAGACGTGCATTTTTTGCCATTTCTATGCTAGCCACTTTATTTTATTTTGTTACAACAATGCTGGCATTGATTCAGAATCCTGTACAGTCAAAAGACAAGTAAACAAATTTAGACAGAAATGTACCTTGCAATGTGTGGATACTATTTTGACATATAAATTTGACTGATTATAATTATATCCATATGAGTGATACAAAACCTGTGAAAGATCTACAGTAACCAGATTAATCTACAAGGGAGCCAGCCTACTCAAATATCAACTGATTTGTAGAATGAGACATTCTGCGTGTAGAGGAACAAGTACAAGAAAGAAACTCAGTTATCAAGTGTGGTCAATTTTCACAGATATTCTATATATTCAGAGAAGGAGATAATGACAATATTTCTGGCATAATTCCATATTAATTGGATCCAACAAGTTCCATACATCTCTTAAAACCACTCATTCATATCTTCAATTCTCTAGACCAAAAGAAAAAGCATTCTAACTTTGAGATTTCTGATGATGAAAAGAAGGGGAACTTTGGAAGGTGTGAGGATGAGTTGGATATATTTTCCCTACTGAGTCATTGAACATAATTGTGTGAGAGGATAAATTGCCCAATTCTTTTACAATTACTTTTAATTATTATTTTATGATCTTTAAGTAGTTGTGAAAAGATTTTCCAAACTCCTTTTCCTTCCTGCATATTTAAACTCTTCCATGTTATTTAGGAATGACTCTAGTATGGTCTTAAACCATATTAACAAACAGAAGAGGTTAAGAGGCTGGAAAATCATTGGCCTTTACTCTTGTTGTTTATATCACCCAACGTCATGAGAAGATGTACCATCCAGGCTTGTGGAGCAAAGTGAGAATATATCACAGCACTTACCATTGTGGTAAATTCAGCTTCAGAGATTAATGTTATTGACCTAGACCTTTTGGCCCCCCAAAATATCCTCTTTGCCTAAATCTACCCTGTAATCTCAAGAGCTTACTATATTTGTTGTGAACAACACATAGCTAGTCTGTCACATAGTATAAGGATTACTGATGCAGAAATATAGAAGGCTGGCTAGAATTTTGCAGATTAGGAAGCAAACAGAAGAACCTCCAAAACGTTTTAACACTTGAGAAAAGAAAGAATAAAAGCAACAGGTTGTCATGCCAATTAGTGTTATACCTGTAAAGGAGTTTCACCAAACCTTTTCTGTTGAACTGGTTATTTCTTAGCAAGTATAAGGTGCCTGCAACGATAATCATTATTTTTCTTTTGAAAGTAAATTCTATTTTGATCTAATTTTCATATTCTCTCTTAGTTCTTAATTTCTATTGTAGTGTCAGTGGTAAGAAAAAGAGCTTCAGGAAAATGAAACAGAAGTCATTACCTTCCACTTTAGAAATTTTGTATTTTGATATTATGTTTAGCGACATTGGACTGCACTACAAATTTATGTTTTGTGAAAGAAATACAGAATGCTTCTTGAAATTCCATATAGTCCTATCTTCATATAGTGTATTTGTATTACATTGGAAAAAGTAGCAAACCCAGGAAGAGGTGGCTTTGGTGATAATATTGCTAATGCGGTGGCACTGAGACTTGTCTTCCTAACAAGACAAGTAAAACATCAACAGTCTCGTTCAGTAATTGCAGTCTCTCATGCCATTGAAATAAGATATTGTTAACTAGTCTTTATGTGCCTTCAAGTCACCTGGATATTTTAGAGTTACAGTTTCCCCAAATTTTCAACTAAGCCCTCAGCTGGGACTTAAGTTGAAAATGGAGGAAGTGGATGGGGATGGGGGCTACAAAATCAGCCCAGGGAATTCAAACACTTACTTGATGCTTCACATACACACACACACACACACACACACACACACACACACACACACACACACACACACACACAATCTGAAAGAGAATATCCTGGCGTCATCCCACAGCTGTGCTTTTGTTCACTGCTTGTCTTCTTCACAAATGCTATTTTCTTGAATTTAAAGAGTATTCAGTTAAAATTTATTTAGTTAAGAGAAAGCATGAGTGACTAACTCTAATACTAGCCCTCAATCTAGACATTGTCATATCACTATGTTGAAACTGTATTTTATGAGTTTGTGGATCATGTTTTTTATATTATCTAATTATTCTCATCTTTAGTATATAACAGAATCACCCAGAGGCTTATTAAACTACAGATTGCTAAGCTCCAATTGCAGCATGTCTGATTCTGTAAATCTGAGGTGAAGATAGAGAATTTGTATTTCTAACAAGTTCCCAAGGGACATGGATGCTGCTGGTATGCATGCCACAGTTTAGCAATTTCTGCTTTAAATTGATGTACAATCTCCTCTTTAAAAAAATCACTCCAGTTTATGCAAATCCCTTCTCAGTGGCTGTACGTACCACTTCTTGATTTATTGATATGGCAGGGCCCTCAACATATATCCCCATAGGAGTCAAGACAGGATCCTCCCAAAGATATGTATCTGTTTCTGCTAATATCACACTTTCACTCTGACCTTAGAGTCTCATGTTGGGAATCGTTTAACTGGGAATGTGGAATAGGGAATAATTTTGACTCATTAGAAATTCTGACAAGAGTTATCAAAATATACAGTCAATTTCAGGGTTTTGTGGCTTATTATAACAAAGATATTGGAAAGACCTATAGCATTGTTAATTGGGAACCGTAAAGAGGTACTTCTCGAAAGAGGCTGAGCATGCAACTCAGGTGAGATTCCTAGAGAGATTAAAACAAAACAACAACAAATAGAGCACACATATATGTGTTAGGTTTTGAAGTGATCCAGAGAATCATAAAAAGCCTGATGCTGAATACAAGCCAGTAACTCATTCATTTTAAAACTCATTCTATACATTTTAATCTGGCAAAATGGGTTGCATAATCTCACTGAACAGAATGGCCTATTCAGTAGACTTTGTGAGTGTTCTTAGGGATAAACTCAGCACGTTGCATGAAGATTATTATCATAAATTACATATAGATTTTTATCTGCCCAACTTGAGAGGAGGACAGGTTTTATTTCTGAGGTATACAAGCCTGAGGAGATAAATGAATGGATATTTGCATTTCTCTAGTTCTGAAGACATGAACCATGCTTTTTTTCATATATTTTTTATTGTAATTAATAGAAGGGTTACATGAAATTTGCCAGATAGATGGTGCATTAATTCACATACATTGATACCCTTTCACATGTTTTGGTCCCCATTTCCTCCCCCCCACCCCTACCCCTCATCTTGTTTTCCCCCGTTTCCTATCCAATTTCAAATAACCAAATACAAATATATCCAATATATCAGGTAACAAAGTGAGATACTGTAACAATATGAGATAACCAAGGGACAGCAAAAGAGATGAGATATAACATAGTACCTTAAGAGCAACAATCATTCATTATATGGCTTTTGTTTCCATATCCTAGAGATCCTTTCATTTAGCGTCCTACTATATGGCCTTTTGTATCAAGGTTTTGCTCTATTGAAAATCTCTGCTAGGAGAGCCCAAGGTTTGTACTGATTATAACAAATTAGGGAAACCATTGAGCCTAAGTTCCTTTGAGTCTGGCTTACTTCACTTAAAATGATCTTTTCTAAGTCTTTCCATTTCCTAACAAATAGGGCAATGTCATTCTTTCTGACAGCAGCATAGAATTCCATTGTACAAATACCACATCTTGTTGAGCCACTCATCAACTGAGGGACATCTAGGTTGGTTCCATATCTTTGCTATGGTAAATAGTGCTGCAATGAACATCATTGTGTTCTTGGATTTAGTATGTCTTTGTTTCTGGATGATTGGGTAAATGCCAAGTAGTGGAATTACTGGGTCATAGGGGAGCTCTATGTTTAGTCTTTTGAGGAACTGCCATACTGCTTTCCATAGTAGTTGAATGAGTTTGCACTCCCACCAACAGTGTAGTAGTGATCCCTCCTGGCCACATCCCCTCCAGCATCCGTTGTTATTAGTTTTCTTGATCCTGGCCATTCTAACTGGAGTTAGGTGGAATCTTTGAGTTGTTTTGATTTGCATTTCTTTTATGACCAGAGATGTTGAGCATTTTTTCATGTGTCTATAGGCCATTTTTTTTCTTCTTCAGAGAAGTCTCTTTTTAAGTCTTTGGCCCATGTTTTAATGGGATGGTTGTTACTCTGGAGATTATTTTTGGAGTGATTCAATTTTTTGAGCTGTTGATATATTTTAGATATGAGGCCTTTGTCCGTTGTGTGGTTGGTGAAGATCTTCTCCCACTCTGTAGGCTTCCTAATTAGTTTACTAGCTATGTCCTTTGCCATACACACACAGATCTTCTCCCACTCTGTAGGCTTCCTAATTAGTTTACTAGCTATGTCCTTTGCCATACAAAAGCTCTGCACTTTAATGCAGTCCCACGTATCCAGCCTTTCTTGATTTGTTGTGATTCTTGGTCCTCATTAAGAAAGTTTCGACCTGTGCCAAGGAGGTCTAGTGTATCTCCTATTCCTTCTTGTAAAGTTTTCAGTGTGTCGGGTTTTACCTCCAGGTCTTTGGAGTTAATTCTAGTACAGGGTGACAAAGAAGGATCCAACTTTAGTTTTCTGCAGGTTCTTAACCAGTTCTGCCAGGACAACTTGTTGAAGAGGCTGTCTTTCTTCCATTCTATTTTTTTGGCTCCCTTGTCAAAGATTAGGTGGCCATAGGTCTGTGGTTTAATATCTGGGTCTTCAGTTCTATTCCATTGGTCTTCAGGCCTGTTCTTGTGCCATTACCAAGCTGTTTTGATAATTATAGCTCTGTAATAGAGTCTGGGTTTTTATTTTGTATTGTTCAATGTTTGTTTTTTTCACAGCAGTTTTTAATTTTTTTCATATATTCTTTATTGTAATTAATAGAAGGGTTACATGCACCTTCTATCTGGCAAATATCATGTAACCCTGCTTTTTTCTGCAATTCTATCTTGATATTCATCTCAATAGACTTGCTGAGACATCAGCTTGATGTAGAGATGATTAATAAAAATGAGTAGTCCTATTTACATCCTTACTACCTCATTGATTGTATCCCCTTTCCTTTACTTGATAGTAGTGAACAAAAGAGAAACATGTATGTTAATTGATATTTCATCAGTCCTGCTGCTGCTGCTGATGTCAAGAAAATGTGTCAGACAAAAGAGGTGACACTGATCAAAATGCACTGAATTTAGAAACTTGACTTTATGTATAACTACTTCACAATAATAGTAAAAAAATTAAAAGCAAAGAAAAATTTCTAGCCATGTTTACAATGCCTCTATGGCTTTCACCTAAAAATATAAATTGTTTGTAAGCTTTTGACTGTCACACATGAAGATAATGTTTTGTCATAGAAGTTTAGACATTTGAATTTGCAGAAGACATGTTTTCATTCTAAATGAATCTTTCAGATAAACACCTAGTTTTTCCTGAACAGCTGCTGTTATTTTCACAGGCAGTAAAAAATAAAAGCACAATCATGTAATACATCAGAAAATAAGTTTCTGAGCTACCTGTCTAACCTACAATTTCAAAGTCACTTCTGGCCTTCTGGTTGACTTTACAGCTAATATGTAAATTAATTTATTTAATCCAAATATAATTGTCTTGCCCTGCTCAGCATTCTTTTGGCACATCCAGATTATGTTGGTGATACTAGAGTTTGAACTCAGAACTTTAAACTTGTTAGGCAGGCACTCTTCCTGTTGAGAAGTACTCCAGTCCTATCACACCAAATTAAAGGAAAAATATTCATATCTTGTTCGTTATGTACAACATACTGTTTGTGCTCAAACAGTATATGAAAGTATATCTAATGGTATCAGAAAATCCTTCACAAAGTTGTTTTATGCTAGGTGAGAGCAAACAAGAAAAATAATCCGGAATCTTAATCAGCCCACATTTTTCTACTTCAAGGAATATGATCGGAGTAGATATCATGCAGCTAAATAACAACTTATTGTTTACCTAAACAGTTGTATCTATAGCTTTTTAATACTGCACTCTCACCTGCCTACTTATTTTTTTTTGCCAGTTCTGGAGTTTGAACTCAGGGCCTGAGCACTTTCCTTGGACACATTTTACTCAAGGCTAGCGCTCTGTCACTTGATCCACAGCACCACTTCTGGCTTTTGCTGTGCAAAGTATATGGAACCAAGGAATTGAACCCAGGGCTTCATGCATGTTAGGCAAGTACTGTACCACTACGCTATGCTCCCAGCCCGCCTACTTTATTTTGAAATTGCTTATTTTTTGTTTTTTTTCTCTCTCTACATTCTCTTCTATCCTTCCTGTTCTTCCTGTTCTATCCTTCTGTTCTTTCTTATTCCCTTCCTCCCTCCCTCCCACAGCAGGTACCTCTGCAGTACAGGCACCTGGCTTAATTGGGGTCCTGACCTCACCGAGGACATCTACCTGCTTCAACACCTCCTGCTCCTAGAGCTTGAGCTTCAGTACCATGATGGCCGATTGACTTTCCAAACCGTTGTTGTGTATATTGGTTTATGAAGGAGGAGTTTAGTTTAATGTTTTGCACATGCATAAAATGAATCTTGATGAGTCTCACCTTGTCCATCCATCTCCTTACTCCCTTATCCCCAAAACAATTCCAGGAGGCTTTGGTGAATTTTCCTACATGCAATAAGCGACTTCAACTCTATTTATATTCACTCATCCTCATAGCCTTTGGCCCCTAAGTGCCTATTCAAAGGAATTATTTTACTCTCTTGTCATTCCTTTTCAAAATAGGTGCTGTGGCTTACACTTGTAATCCTAGCTACTCAGGAGGCTGAGCTCTGAGGCTAACCCTGGCGGGAAAGTTTTGTGAGCCTCTATCGCCAATTAGCCTATCAAAAACTTCAACACACAGCTGTGGCTCAAGTAGTAAAGTGCTAGTCTTGAGCAAAGAAACTCAGAGATAGCACCTAGGCTCCAGGTTCAAGCCCCTGGACCAGCATGCACACTAACCACAGAAAGTTCATTCGCCACATTATACAATTATACAATTATACATTATACAATTATATTTTTGTAAATTTTATCTAGATTTTATTGTTCCTCAGGGAAAAAATACACAAACATAAAATCCAAAGAAAATGAATGCTTAAAATGCCAAAATTCTTTTTTTTTACAGGTTGGGTAACACACAATAATGTATATATAGTTATAATGCATGACATAAAAAGTTTAAAGCAATTCTTTTTTCTGTGTGTGCAAATCCTGGGGCCTGCATATTGTCCTTCATCTTTTTTTATGTTCAAGGATAGCTTTTTTTGAGAAGGAAGGGGAGGAAGTAGTAAATTGGGGATAAAAATCTCATAGACTTTTCTGTCCTGGCTAGCTTCAAACCATGATAGTCAAATCTTGTAAAATGCCGAAATTCTGTCTTCACTTTGTCCATGCAAAACATGTCAAAGAGAATTTAAAGAAGGGAAAGGAAGAAAGGGGAAAAACCAAAACACGAATAACTAGATTTATTTAAGCATATCATTTAGGCTTTTCTTGAGTTAGCTTCTACCTTAAGGAGAAGGGATAGGAACTGTTCTACATTTTACTCCTTGCCATTTACACCATCAGCCTGTTCACCAGTGTGGTCCTTGAGTTCACACCCTTCCTCATTCTCTTTCAAGTTGATGAGTGTTCTACAGTACAAAGCTTGTTTGCTGCATGAGAAAATTTTTTCCAGTTGGGATAAAAACCTCTGAGACAACAATTCCTCCACCATTGGCATGGCAAAATGGTCTCTAAAGCAAAAGCTAAAGAGACAAAATCTACTTGTTAGTTTATATGATTTGTTCATATTTGAAAATAGGAAGCCAAGGTACATCAATAATAAAATAAATGTCACAAATCTGAATTGCACTGAAAAATCAAAGTTCTCTTGTTTCCATAGTAAATATTATTGCCCAGAGATTTACTTAGACCAATTTAGAATATTAATAGAAATGTATGCAAATAAGAGGTGAGGTATATTTTTGCTTACTAGATGCTATCACTCTAAGTATACATGTTATATTAAATGTAACATTTATTGAACTAATTATAGTGATATGGTGAAATACATGTAACAAAATTTATAATGTTTTAGCTTTTCCAGTTGTTTTCTAAGTTGTTATTATTTTTATTTATAGTTGTACAAAGAGATTACAATTGCATGTCAGGTAATAAGGACAATGTTTTTAGGAAGATATCGCCTTTTCTTTACTTTCCCCAGTTTTCCCTGCCTACAAGTTGCATAATTCATTTTTCATATTGTAGATTGAATATTGTTCATCTTTCCTCTCTCCATTTCTGTGTTCCTTTTACTCCCTAAAAGGACAACAAAAAAATAAAACCAATCACAAAAAAATACATTTCAAGTCATTCTTTCAATATTAAATGTATTCCTAATATTGAATAATAGTTACTACAACCAATGTCCACAAAATTTTATGTTATAAAACTGAAACTCAGCACCCATTAAACAATAACTTTCTCCAGATGCTAGTGTCTCACTCCTTTTATCCTAGCACCACAGGAGGCTGAGATCTGAGGATCACGGTTCAAAGCCAGCCCAGGCACAAAAGACCTCAAGTCTCTTATCTCCAATTAACAACCAGAAACTGGGAAGTTGGCATTGTGGTTCAGTGGTAGAGTGCTAGCTTTGAGCTGAAGAGTTCAGGGAAAACACCAGGTCCAGAATTTAACCCTCACAACTGACAAAACAAATAAATAAACAATAAAAAATACTTTCCATTTTCCTCTACCACTAACAACCAGCACACTACTCCCCATCTCTGTGACTGACTAGTCTAAGAACCTCATATAAGAAAACTCATTTAAGAATTCTCCTTTTCCACTTGGGTTATCTTACCACGCTTCTTTGTTACATAGCATGTGTCAGAAATTCTTTCCATTTTAAGGTTGGAAGCTATTCCACTGTACATCTCTACCCCATGGGGGATATTGATTCATCTCTGAGCAGACACATGGGTTGGCCCTGGGTACTGGGGGTAAAGCCAAACTGAACATTCAGCTAGCTGTATACGGTACTTCTCTGAGACATTAGTTGCCATTCTGTTGGTATATCCCTAGAAAAGAAACTTTTATACTTATAGTACAATTCATTTTGTGCATATGTACACAATATATATTTATATAACAGTTCTATCATACTTTATTTTATACTCTAGTGACAGAATTTTCCACTGCAACTGTACAATATGCCCATCAAAAGGGCAAAACTTCCAATTTTTCTACCTTCTTAACACTTGTCCTTTTTTTCTCCTTCTTTCATCTTAAAATATTTTTTTCATTTTTACATGCTCATAACACTCACTTGATTTATTTACTCTTCTGTCACTCTACTAACTGATCCTTGCTTCAAATTCAGCTTTTTGTTGGTAATTTTGGTAACAATATCAGAACTTATCTCTAGAAATTGTTTCATACAATCCTCTAGTCCTCAGCCATTTGACTAGCTGGGATTACAGATACATTTACAAATATCATGGCCTTTAAAAAATTGTAGCCACTCTTAAATATTATGTTGGTCTTTGTTCCAAATCTGTGGAGTGAAGAGAAAAACCTAGTTTTCAAGGCTAAATATAAGAAAGCTGAATATCACAGAATTTAATCTGACAAGTAGTGCTGGCCACTCTGGAAATCAAAGCCCATTTACTATTAGCTTTTTTCTTCTTGAACCCAGGACCCAGCATTCTCACTTGACTTTCATAAAGCTGGTGCTCTGCTATATAAGCTATATGTCCAATCCAGTGTTTTGCTGGTTAACTGGAGTTTCACAGACATAGGTTTTGAAACTTCATCATGTAGACCTCAACCTCCTGAATAGCTAAGATTACACATAGAGGCCATCCACACCTGGCTCTGAAATGTGTTTTCTTCATGACTAAAGATATTTACCTATTCTTAGCTTTGTGTGGGAGCATGAATTTTGCATGAACTCCAAAATGTGAAATATTTTACAAGAATAGAGAAAATATAGTTAGTCTAACATATTTTGCCTCCCTATGCAAGCTGCCAGAGGAGCACAGGCTGGCCTTGAATCAGGGCATATATGCTGTTGGCTAACATGTTAGTTCACTTGCAAAACTATCAGAAAGACAGAAATGGCCATGCTATTTTGAAGTTGGCATTGCCAAACATTAAGCACACCTGCCACTTCTCTACCTTCTGTCATATGACTCCGTGTTCTACATTCCTCCAATCACTCTGTGAAATTGTTCTCTGTGTTGAATTATGCTGTGCTTTCCATGTCTCTTCCCTATCATAGAAGCCCCATAATAGCAGGTCCCATTTTAGCATCAGAATTCTTCAAATTCAACAAAATTCTTGGAACAATGCTGGAGACAGAAGAGCAATTCCACAAGTGTTTGTGGAGTGAATAGATAAGAGAAAAAAAATGAGTGACAGAAACATTTTTTAAAGGAGCTGCCAAAATTAAAAAAAACACAAAAATCTCTATAAGGAAATGAAAAAAGAATTAAATCATTTTCAAAGACTCATTGGCTGCATGAGCTTTTTCTCAGTTTGATAAAGTAACTTTCCAGTGTTAATTGTTTCAAATATATGCTAAGACCACTATTTGAAACAAAATTAATTAAATACTCAATATCTATGGTCAGCTTACTGAATAGGGCTGGGGAACTGATGCAAGAGATAGTAATTAAGAAGGATAGTATGTAGGTAGTATAAAAAGTATTTCCTAAATCTATCTACCTACCTACCCACCTACCCACCTATCTACCTACCTACCTGCCTATTTATCCATGTGTCTACCTATCATCTATCTATCTATCTATCTATCTATCTATCTATCTATCTATCTATGTACCTGTCTGTCTATCAATCGATCTATCATCTATCCATCCACCTATTATTTATGTATCAGTCTATCTCCCAGTGGATTGTGTTTTTATTTGTGCTTGTCGTGGGGCTTAAAACTCAGGGTATGGGCCCCTGTACCTGAGCTTTGGTACTCAAGGCTAGTGCTCTGCTGTTTGACCCACAGCTCCCCTTCTGGCTTTCCAGTGGTTAATTGGAGATAAGAGTTTTATAGACTTTCCTACTGCTGCTGACTTCATTCCACAGTCCTCAGATCTCAGCTTCCTGAGTGGCTAACTATGGGTATCAGTCACTAGCATCAAGACTCGCAGTGGGTTTCTAACCACTGAAATTTGATAGCCTATAAAGATATCTCTACCTCAAATAATCTTTATTTTCTGAACATATAATAGTTGATTTTCATATAACAATGAAAAATTTAAAATTGAACAGATCTGTGGAAGACTTGTAAGGAAAGATGAAATATAGAAGTCAGCAGCCTCTCTTTAAAAGGCAATAGTCTCAAGTAGTGAACTACCTTCCTTGAAAAGTCTGACTGGGATGCAAAAGGTTAATCCTCTCAGGATTAATCTTATACCCAGTTGGGCTAAAACAAATGAGACCATTATTGGAGCTTGAAAAACCTAGGGTCTCTGGCTTATGGTTTCCAAATAGTAGGCTGAAACTGAAAGAGATGGAGTCCAGGTGGTGTTTTCATGCATTTTCCTCCTTGAAAGGTCACACCTTTGGAAGAGAAAAGAGGATATGAGAAAGGAACAGCTGGTTGCTTAAATGACATAGAAGAATAGGATTTGGTTTTTGAACAATTATATTAACAAAAGCATGAAAACCACCGAGACAAAATAATCTTGGGTTCCAGGACAGTCACTGATACAATCAAAATGACTCTTAAATATCTAAAGATAAGTAGATGTCTGGAGGAAAGGACAGTAATTAATAAGTTGCGAACCAAACTCAAAGGCAAAAAAGAAAGCCTGCGATGCTGATACCCACTAGTTTGAAGGGAAATAAATCATGAAATATATTTAGAATGCTACTTGATGTCTTCATAGTTTTAAAAGAATATTGACATGAAGGATAATGAGATTAATAGAAAATTTTAACATCAGGAAGACCAACAAAAAAAAGAGATATAGATTTAAATATCTCTGTTGAATGTTACAACTGTCCTTAGGAAGAATGATGCTAATAAAAGAAAAGAGGAAAAAGCTGTTATTATTATTATCATCATCATCATTTACTTATTTAATGCTGTGCTGGTCCTGAGGCTTGAAATGAGGGCTTGGGCACTGTCCCCAAGCTATTTTGCTCAAGTATAATGTTCTACACTTGAACCACAGTTCCACTTCTGGTTATTTGGTGGCTAATTGGAGATAAGAATCTCCAATTCTTGCCCAGACTTATTTTGAACTGTATTCCTCAGATATCAGCTTTCTGAGCAGGGAGGTTACTGGTATGAACCACTGGCAATTGATGGATACATAATTATTACAATTATTCATAAAATCAAATTAGAAATGTTACATTATGAAATAGGAAAATTGGCATTGTTGTTGATAGCTTGATTAAGAATTCCAGTTACTTAGATGTTCAATGTGTGAATAATTTATCAAATTATCTTATTTGGATAATTTTCTCTTTGGAATATTTCAGGAGGCTAATTCTTTTACATAGTCCAATATATCTCCTACTAGGAAAATTTAAAGGAGATTTTAAGGGATGATAGCATTTCTAAGTTACTTATATCTTTAAATGTCTGTCACCAATGTAGATCTAAATATGGTTGTCACTATAAAAATATAGAAAAAATAGGAGGGAAAGAGGGGAAAGTAGAATTTTTCTATGGAGTTGTTCAAAGTGGTTTCAATTCAACAATTCAGATTAGGAGTACAATGCATCCTGAACAATGTCATCACTTCCATCATTCTTCCCCATCTCTCCCAAACCCACCCATCCCCTCGAGTTCAATAGCTTGAGCAATTTAACTGTGGTACAGATGGACATATGGGAGGATTTCAACCATAGAACTCCTCTGAACATCCAACAAATGGATACTTTGTAAAAAAATGTACATCTCTAAACCACTGGTTCAAGTCTGTAGGTAGCCTTCCACCCATTGAGGAGAGATATTTGGCAATGTATGAATAGTTTTGTTTTTCAGGACCTGATGATGTAGCGCCTAGGATAGCCAACTGATGTCCTGAAAGGTCCAGAATAGTCCCACTGTAAAAATCACTGCTCTAGTTAACAACATAGCTTCATGAATGCATGATTTTATAAAATAAATAGGTTGTACATGAATAAAATATGGAGAAGGAAAGTATTACATAAAACATCATGACTTCATGTAGATGTCTCCTAATGAATCTGGAAAGCAAAACATTCTTTAGTAACTTACACTTAGATTCAGCTGGCCTGATACTCTGTATTATTGTTTGTCTGGTACTAGTATTCCATTATTAGACTAGTACTCCACTACTTGAGTCATAGTTCAACTTCAGGTTTTGGTGGTTAAATGGACTTTCCTGAGTGGACTGGCTTTGAAATGTAATCCTCACATCTCAGCCTCCTAAATAGCTGGTATCACAGGAAGACAGTCTAGGTGGTATGAGCAAGAGTTAAATGGCAGAATAAAAAGAGTTAAATGCTTAAAACTTTGGAAACAAGAACATGAAAGTCAAAATAAACCATTTCAGTTCTTATTTTCTTTTGCAAGCATTAAATATAATTAAGATGTTGAAACACAGTGCATTAGGGGTAGAAGTATTGATGGAAAAGGAAGGTAAAGTGAGAGGATAAAGGAGAGGGAATAGGCCTCATATGTTTCACATGCATTCATGAGAATCCAACCTGAGGCTTACTCAACTGCTTGGGAAAAGGTCCAGAAGAATGACCAAGAGGGTGACTGATATGATTAGTTGTTGGGAGCCAGAGTGGAATCAAACTGTACCTTGATTTGCATCAGACAATTGCTTTATTGTCTTATTGTTTTCTGGCCTTATTCTGTTTAAATGACCTGAGATTTACCATATGAATGTAACACCTGGAAGTTCCCTGGTTTCAAGAAGGGATATAAGCCTTGAGTTGAAAATAAATGGGGCTGCAGTTTTTACCTGAGCTGCAGACCTCCCCGACCCCATGTGTTTGTATTTTTTCCAGTCCCTGCCCCCTATTTCAGGAACCCCAATTTGCTGCCGGTAGGCCCCGGCAAGTGGCGCCTGAACAGGGACCCTGAAAATCTAGGATGAAGGTGGAGGACCCCGCTGTAGTGAGTGACGCATTGTAGGACTATTAGGAGAGGACTTTAAGAGAGTGAGAGAGCGGGAGACTGTATTGTCGGGAGTAAAAATTATGGGTCAAGTTAATGGCCGCAGGCTATATGTACCAGTCCTAAGAGGCATACTTGAAGCCCACGGAACTCGAGTGGGACAAGCGCAGCTTGAGAGCTTCCTACAGTTTGTTGAGGAGGCATGCCCGTGGTTTCCAGAGGAGGAATCCCTAAATTTAGAAACCTGGCCGAGGATAGGGAAAGGAATTCAAGATTATTATAGTGTATATGGCCCTGAAAAGACCCCAGCAGAGGCTATTACTTTATGAATGCTTAGATCTTCGACATGAGAATGTTGAACTTAATCTTGAATTAAAGAACCCTTCTGAGAAACCTGAGGCTGAGCCTTATGTCACAGCCCGAGAGAATCTAAGTGAGATTTTGAGAAAGGAACAGCCAGCAGATATGGAGTATAAGAGTTCAGGTTTGGAAAACAGGAAGGAAAGATATGATGAGGACCGGCTGGCTACGGTGGAGAAGAAGTTAGAAGAAATCCTCCATCTACTATCTAAGATGGGGATAGTGCAGAGATCCCCCCCAGAAGTAGGAAATAGATATGAACCCTGGCCACAATCTCGGCCAAATCTAATCTTTACCCCCTATTCCCACTGCCTCCGGCTGCAGCCTTGCAGCCCCAACCCCCTTCTCAACCTTTATGCATGTCTAAAGGTCCTAGCAACAAGTGCCTCCTAACAGGCACTACAACCAGGCACAGTGCATCTCAACTAAACTTGACTCAGGCTGCTAAAAGGAGGGAAGATATTTCAGGGCCTCGATGCTTCCCCATTTTAGTTGATCATGATGAACAAGTATACCATCGACCTGTTCCTTTTAAACTATTACGGGACTTAAAGAGTGCCTGCTCCCAATATGGACACTACAGTTCTTATGCCCCACATTATGACTCCACATTTGCAAATATTAGCAAGGATGATTCTGATCTAATCTATTCAACCTAGAGGGAAGATTCCGGCCTTCCAAGTGACTTTAGTATCCAGGAGTTTTTGGCCACATGCCAAGATTATCCATATGTTATGGCAGATAGTTTGCTGGATGTTTTAACAAAAGGAGAGCATTCTAGGACCCTGCAGGAGTTGGAAACGTCATTGCCTGAAGATGATGGCCAATCTAGGACAATTGATACAGCTAAAGAAATGGAGATTACAGAAGTAGAACCAGCAGGGCGTTTGGACTCCAGCACCCACGACAGACTCATAGCACTGAAAGCAGTAACAAACTTTGGTGCTCCCATTGAAGTGTTTGACTCTGAGGAGGCTGAGGTATTCCAGAGGAAACTTGACAAGACCAACAGGTTGCTGAGGGAGCTCCAGGATGCCCAGAACGAGTGGCTGAGCACCAGGCCCCCTTGGTCCTTTGTACAGAGAGCTGCACCTTGCTGAACAAGTGACTAATAACCTTAAGGAACTTGCGCAGCAAGTGACTAATAACCTTAAGGAACTTGCGCAGCAAGTGAGTCCCGGTGACATCGTGAGCACGTATGGAGTTCGGAAAGCAATGGGGATCTCCATTCCTTCCCCTGCCGTCACACACAACCTCGTAGACTTGACAGAAGAGCTTCAAGACCCCAAGAAGGCTAATGCTGAGTGAGGACCTGATGAGAGCTCAAGCTTGCTGGTATTTGATTATATATTATGTACATATTTTCTTCATTCCAAACTTGGAAATGCCTTTCAGAAGATATTAACTATTCATAAATTGTGTTTTTAATTGAACTTTGGAACAATTAATTTTGTATGTTCCAGAGATTGGATTTGTATTAGGTAATAAAGCTGAACTCAAGGAAAAAAAAAGGGGGGGGAAGGAAACTAAGTCCAGACTTAGACTTTTGGTGCACTGATGTTTGTAATTCTTGCATTAGGGAAAAACTGTTATTTGAGTTTAAACTGTTGATGGAGTTCTAGGCAGTAATAATCTAAACTGCAGAATAAAACAAAAAGCCTCTTCTAAAGGCAAAGGGAGTGCCTTGGGCCCTAGGGGGCCTGGAGGCAAAGGGAGTTCCTTGAGCCTTAAAGGTTTTTCAAATGCAAATAAAGACTAAAGTGTGAAGAGTTTAAATTAAAAAATATAAAAGTTTTAAAGAAAATTACAAATGGTTTCTGGACAAAATTTAAAAGTAAAGTTGTCCTAAAGTTTTGTTTCAAAAAAGAAACAAGGAAAATTAGGACTACCAAAATGGTTGCTTAATTGCTATTTCAGCTTACTCTTGTAAGTTACTTTATAGCCATCTCCAGCAGGCCCATGGAGAAGGACAGCAGATCCTCATTCAGATGTAAGTTTGGCCCTTACTAAGTTCCAGGTAAGATCATGCTTAGAGACTATTTCTGAATTGACCACTTTGTTGCTTCTAATTGGAGTAAAGTGGCCTTTTGTAGGACTCATTGATCTGAAAGCAGCAGTTTTGAGCCTGCCCTAGCAAAGCAAAGTCCCTGTGAGACTGTGGTGTCTAATCTGCCAGCAGGATGCTGGGACAGAGTTGCTTTGGAGCTCAAAGTGGCAGAGTGCTAGCTCTGAGCTGAAAAGCTGCGGGGCAGCACTCAAGCACCAAGCTCGGGACTCACAGTGGCAGGGTGCTAGCCTTGAGCTGGAGGGCTGAGAGACAGCACCCAGACCCTGAGTTCAAATCCAGCAACCAACATAGTGAAATGCTAATGGGATGTTTATCCCGATGTGAACACGATTGGGAAAAAAGTAATAAAGCATCCAGAAAGCCTCTGCTTGAATGGCAGAGATGGTGTCAGATCCTAGAGTCACTTGTGCTTGGCCATTCAAATTAATCAGAGCCGGGAGGTCATAGAATAGTTTGTAAGCATGCCTTACTAATGCCCGTGCCTTTCATAACTGGGCAGGAACTTGTCAATCTTCTGTGATAGTGGGTAGTTTAAAGTCCTAATTGAGTGAATTTTTTTATTTGACACCAGCCACAAATTCAGGAAAGTTTGTGGATCTGGGGCTTGTGTCTCTATTAAACTGTTTAGATCTGACAACTGAAGCATTGTTAAGGTTTCAGAGATTTAGTTCCCCAGACAATCAAGAAAATGCCTTTGCAAATGGGTGTTAAGTAAGCTACACTATTGTAGCCAAAGATGGTTTGTGCAGTTGTTAAATGTTAAATATGATCTCTAGTTTGGAGCAAATTATTGTTCCTGATAGCTAATCCTTGCAACCCCTTGATAAACCAGGCTAGGCTTCTTAAGGTCCCTGGTCAAGCACAGAGACAACGTCCCTGACTCAGCTTGAAGAAGTCACAGAAGCTGAATCTCCGCCCATCAATCCCCTTTAGATGAAGGGACTAGAGTCATTTTTGAAAAGGGAGACAGGATAAATTAGAGGTATTGAAAAGAGTAGAAATTGCACTTGTGTTTCTTTTAAAATAAAAACAGGGGATATGTTGGGAGCCAGAGTGGAATCAAATTGTACCTTGATTTGCATGAGACAATTGCTTTATTGTCTTATTGTTTTATGGCCTTATTCTGTTTAAATGACCTGAGATTTACCATATGAATGTAACACCTCGATGTTCCCTGGTTTCAAGAAGGGATATAAGCCTTAGTTGAAAATAAACTGGGCTGCAGTTTTTACCTGGGCTGCAGACCTCTCGGACCCCATGTGTTTGTCTCTCTTCTATTTTTTCCAGTCCCTGCCCCCTATTTCAGGAACCCCAATTTGCTGCCGGTAGGCCCCGGCAATTAGTTGCATGCACAAAATGAAGCTGCACCCCCCACAAAAAAACTAATTGATATGTTTTAAAGAATTTAATTATATTGGGGCAACACTAGGATCAGTATTTGTTCAGCTGAGCTAAAATCTGTTGAAAACAAAACAAAACAAAAACAAGACAGAACACCAGATGCTGAGCAAACATCAGGATTCTGATAAAACGCCTTGTGTCCAGATTTACATGGTGAAACGACCTCTGAGTTTACAAATCAGAGTTTCTCAAGTATTCAGAATCCAGTTTTTTACGATTGTATTAGCACTGATTTTTACATCGTATTTCAATTGTCATATTTAACAAACAAGTATTCATGAAGGGAAACTATATGCAATCGATGGCACATAGATTTTAGAACATAATTAAAATTAAGCTGAGGGTTTGTAGGATATATATCAATCTATTTAACATTATGTCTCTAGAGTATACAACCCATCATAGATATTTATGTCTATGTAGTTATATTTATATCTCCAAGACCATGTCCATAACTTTGGGTACCCGGATATTGAGTCATTGCTCTTGTACTGTTGGGATCTAATATCTATGTATCAAGGAGACCATGCTCCTTTTGTTCCTTTGGTGTTGATTTATCTCACTGAACATGATTTGCTCTAGTATCATCCACTTCCCAGTGAATGACATTATTTTCTTATCTTGACTGTTGGCTATGTAGAATGCATATATGTGTGTGTGTGTGTGTGTGTGTGTGTGTGTGTGTGTGCGTGTGTGTGTGTGTGTGTATCACAGTTTTTGTATCCATTCATTTGTAGTAGGTCATCTGGGTTGTTTCCATCCCTTGGCTATTGTGAATAGTGCAAAGATGAATATGGCTGAGCAAGTGTAATTATCAGATCCTGGGTTTTGATGCTCAGGGTAAGATGCCCAGGAGTGGAATGGCTGATCATAGGGAAGGTCTATTTTCAGTCTTTTTACAAAAGAAAACTCCAAACTGCCTTCCAGAGTGGTTGTACTAGTTTACATTCCCACCAGCAGTACAGTAAGGCTCCTCTTTCTCCACAACCCCACCAGCATTTGTCGTTTTCTGAGTTCAGAATATTGGCCATTCTAATTGGGATAAGGTGGTATCTTAGGGTTGTTTTTATTTGTATTTCCTTTATGACCATGGATGATGAGCATTTTCTCATATGTTTTGTTTTTTTTCCATTTTAACCTCTTCTTTTGATAAGTCTCTCTTTACTTCCCTTGCCCATTTAATGATTGGTTTGTTGGATTTGGGGGATTAGTTTCTTGAGTTCCCTGTAGATATTGAATATTAAGCATTTGTCTGATGTATTATTGGTAAATATATATTTCTCAGTTGGTTGGCTGTCTTTCAAAGAACTAACTTTTCGATTTATTAATTTTATGCATAGTAGATCTTATTTCAATCTCTGATATTTCTCATTTTATTTTTGTTATTTTTGTTCTTCTAGTTGTTTTAAAGTGCTTCATTTGCTTCTTTAGGTTGTTTACATGAGCTTCTTCTGTCTTTTTAATATGGGCTCCTAGTGAGATAAATTGCCCATTAAGACTGCTTTTGCTGCATTTCATAAGTTCTTTTGTGATTTATCTTGATTGTCATTACATTCAAGAAAGTTTTGAATTTCTTCCTTGATTTGTTCTGTAACCCAGGAGTTATTCAGAAGTGTGTTATTCAGCTTCCATGTGTTTAAATATTTTTCCCCTTTACTGTGTTGTTTGAACTAGTCTGATTCCACTGTGATCAGATAGAATGCAGGGGATTATATCAGTCCTCTAGTGTCTGCTTAAGTTTTTTGTGTGAACTATTATATGATCTATTTTGGGGTATCTTCCATGGGCTGCTGAGAAAAATTTATAGTGTTTTGCAATGTATATCTATTAAGCCTAGCTGTTTCATTTAACTCGGAGGTGTCTTTGCTTTTTTTTTTCTGAGCTGATCTGTCTTTTGTTGAGAGTGCCATATTGAAGTCTCCCACTATGACTGTGTTTGAGTCTGTCTTGTTCTTTAAATCTAAGAGAGTTTGCTTGATGTACTTTGGTGTTCCCATGCTGGGTGAGTAAATGTTTATAACTATAATATTGTGGTTATGAATTAACCCCTTTACTAATATGTAGTGGCCATCTTTATCTTTATGTACTTATTTTACCCAGAATTTAATTTTGTCAGAGATTAAGATTGCTATTCCTGTTTTTTTTTTAATGTACAGTGCATTGGAAAGTTCTTTTCCAGCCCTTCTCTTGGAGTTTGTTTCTGTCTTTGCCAGTGAGGGGGGGGGTGTCTCTTGGAGACAGCAAATAGATGTGTCTTGTTTCTTAAGCCAATCTGCTGTTCTGTTTTTTATTATTTAAATAATTTATTAACATTGATTTTACATCATATTTCAAATGATGTGCTTAACAGACAAGTATTCAAGAAGGGAATCTCTATATACAATCACTGGCATTTAGATTTTAGAACTTAATTAAAATTAGGCTGAGGGTTTGTATGTCATAGATACATATTAATCTATGCTTCTCTGTTTTTTTATTGGATTTTTCAGCCCATTCATATTTAGGGAAATTATGGAGAAGTGGTTAGCATCCTTTGTCATTTATTTTTCTTTAGAATAAAATTTTAAGAAAAATTAACAGGAAAATATTTTGATATTTCTAAACTTGAAAAAAATAGGAGATTCTAGGAAACTTTCTTGTCAGTCTATCACTTACTTACAAGGTCTTTCTGCATGCTATCTATATGTTTGCTTTGAAATAACATTGTGTGTTGGGCCCAGGTGTTCATATATGTAATCCTTGAAATTCATGAGGCTGGAATTTTGGAGGACCAGGCTGAAAAGTTAACCTGTGTAGCAAAGTACAACACACTGTTTCTAAAATAACTGGGAGAAAGCTGGGCTACAAATGTGGCTGAACGATGCAACACCAGAAGAGCAAGCTAGATGAATATGTATAAAACCCAGTACTAGAAAAAAGGGGCCAATTTCTTTTATATACAGAAACCCAAGTATAGCATTTTATTAATAGGTGCAGTATTATGGTGAATATTATAAATAGAAAGCAGTGTTTAATAATTCTATCTAGATAATCCTGTTTACCCAAATTTTAAGAACATTTATTTGATTTTGTTTAACTGAGATTTTAGAAGTTGCTAGAAAAGCAGTCAACACATAGTAATACCAAAATGAAATCTTTCTCTTGTTCTGATATCTTTATTATTTTTAAATAGTTCCACAGAGTTGTTGCCATTCACAAAAGCAGTTTATGAATACAGTGTATCTTGATCAATGTCACCACTTTCAACATTCTCACCACCCTTTCTCATATCTTAATTTCATGTTATACATTGAATTTTTGTCATTTAAAAAAGTAGTTTATATGTATAATCCATCTTTATCTGTGTCTCAACTTTAATATCTTTCCCTCTTTTTAAACATCTCCTTCCCACATTCTTCTCAATTCTGTGGTATATACAATGATTTCCTTCCTGTAAATTCTGCCTTCCCCTTCTTCATTCTTCTATCCCTCTCTTCTTAGCTCTACTTTCTCCTCTTGCAAGTGAATGCAAAGTTAATGTATAATTTGAAAATTAATGATTAAATATTTTCTTACAAATATCATACTCATTAAATATCATTTGATTACTAACATCATAATCATTTAAATCATGAAGGTCAGTCAATGTCAACTGGAACCAGCACTTTTGGGGGGAAAAGATATTCCAGGAAATGACTTAATTACTGATGGAGTCTTCAAATTCTACTAATGCTCATAGCCCCCAGCAGAGATCAGTTATGCTACATTTTTAAGATTCCTGTGTGAATCTAATGGCTAGGATTGAGAATCCTTCTCCAAAGCAACATTCTTAGAGTTGAGCATTTAGAAAATAATTTGGGACCATTTTAGAAAAGTATTAAATAATAAGATCCATATTACTACATGTTACTTTCCGGTATGATTTATTGACTAAGACCCAAGGCAAGAAAAAAGAGGAGCAGACCGATGGCTTCACAGTGTATTGGATTAATCTGTATATCACAGAACATTTTTAATGAGTCTCAAGTGACAACAAAAGTAGGTTAATTTACATTTATCTGTACTATTTTTAGAATATCAAATAACTCTTTTGTGCGTGCCTATGTGTATGTATGAGTGTGTAAATCTTATCTAGTCCCATATCAGTTGATGAAGCTTTATAAATGGTGTGAACAAGAGACTGAATTACAAAAATCATGTACATTAGACATGGCATGACAAGAATTTCCTTAAAATGATTATATGAAGGAAGGCAAATAATACTTAGTAAGGAGAGAAGTTGAAATTTTCTTTAAAATTTTGACAATAAGTGTGTAAGGTAGCTAGTTGTAATAAAGCATGCCTGTAATCCCTAGAACTTGGGAGGCCAAGACAAGACCTGCATAACTACATTGAGAGATTCTGACAAAATGACTGTGTGTGTCTCTCTGTGTGTATATAGACACATAAAGTATAAAGATTTGCATTCTTTAGAAGCTTATACGTAGAATGCTATCAGAGCTTAGCAATTTGTATAATTATTGTGAACCAGTAGAATACTGTGGCTATGCAAACATATCACAACAACCTTCTTAAGAAAACTAGCCATTTATCCACAAAAGCACTCTCAATCCCACCTTCTTAGAACAGTTCTACCCTATCATTTGAGAATGCATCCTACTAAGAGTGAATACCATGAAAGTCTATTAAGTATATTTCAAAGAATTACTGTTAACTTGCAAAATAAATGTGTATACAGATCCTGTGACAGCTCTTAGCAAATATCTTGAAGTAGCTGAACTGTTTCCATTTCAAAGGGAGATTTGGTAAGGAAAGAAGTATGTGTGCATGTCTATGTCTATGTCTATGTCTATGTGTGTGTATGTGTGTGTGGGGGGGAGGGTGTGTGTGTGCTTCTTTGTGTGTGTCTGTATCTCTGTATGTTGCTCAACTTATAAAATAATCATTGGTAGGTTAAGTTAATCCCAAGTTTATGTGCCATAATCTGTCCTTAAATTAAGGAGCTTTCTAAAAATATGGAAGATTTTAACCTAAAAACAGTGACTTCTTCTGAATAATAGTGATATTTGAGTGAATATTTGAACAAGCTTCTATTAGCTTCTTTGTAGCTCTGTCATTTATTTAACATAAAGGTCACAGGGCCAAGAAATTCATTTAGGATTGTGGAGCTATTCAATATGAGAACAAAATTTCAAGACTTTTCTAATCTTTTTCCAGCACCTGCAGGTTTTTGAGCAATATTTTATATGCCAATTCATACACTTATCATCATTATTCTATATTCTATTTGAAATGACTACAGTGATTATAGAAAGGGTAAAAGTGTGTTTCTGGAATACATTAGGAATTTAATGCAAAGGACTAATTTTCAGATGCTAAGTGATTCAATCTTAAGTCCTGAACTTCAAAAAGAATCTTACAAGTCTCCATAGAAACAGCAAAAACTACATTTGATAACTTGAAACTATTAGGATACACTATTCTGTCATAAAACTAGAGTTCAGATATTATTCCCTTAATCAAGTTCTTCTTTTTTTGGGTGAATGAAATACAGTATTGTTGAAAATAACTTATTGGTGACATCCATTTTGATGTTGGGAAACATTCTGTAAAAACTAAATACAAGTTGACTTTTGCCTTCAAAACTTCTTTAGATAGTAGATCACAAATGCTGTCACAGTAAACAAAGCATGAAATAAATGTTCCTTGCATAGTTTAAGACCTCTTGATGAGAAACGAAAATTGAATGAGTGAAATATCTACAGCCTACATCAGATTTTAGTTCTTGCTGTTCCCATAAAACACTGAGGTATGATTATAAAATGGACTAACCATAATGCTTACTGAGGTGCAAGTTGCACATGTTTAATTTTTCATCTTTTTAAAGGTTAATAAATCAACTGAATAGAAATATATGCCCAAGCAATAGCAAATTTGCACTCAGTTGGATAAGGTATGATTTTCTGTTACTTAAATAATCATTTAGCCAAAGTTTCTATCAGTGAAGTCCTATGATCTTCCAACACCCTAAACTAATAGTAACATTTATTTAAAATTATTAGAATCACTCAGTAGATGTTATATGTTCCTTAAATAAATGATAGGTAAAGCAAATTATGAAATAAGGTGCTAGCATATATTTACAAAAATATAGTCCTATGGATTTTTCTCTTACTTTCTCTTGAATTGGGCATGTTGCTTTTGTCTCCTCTTTTCTCATTTGTGAAATAAGAATAATAGAAAAAAATACATACTCCCATGCACTCTTATGACAGATACACTAATGAATTTAAAGTGCTTAAAACAGGCCTGGAATGCAGAACATATCAATACAACACAGTTTACTGCTGCTGTTCATTGTGCTGCTGCCTTTCTTAATTCTACACACCCCCTACATTCCCTGCTTTATTTTGCCAGTCCTGGGCCTTGAAATAAGGGCCTGAATACTGTTCTTGGGCTTTCTTAAGGCTAGAACTCTACCACTTGAGCCACAGCACCACTTCCAGCTTTTTTCTATGTATGTGGTGCTGAGGAATGGAACCCAAGTCTTCTTGCATGTTAGGCAAGCACTCTACCACTAGGCCAAACTCCCCGCTGCACCCCCTGCTTTTGATATCCCTTTACTTTAAAAGCATAGAAGCTATATGGTTAAAGTGCCTATCAAGTGAAGTCTTTCTTCCTTTAAACAAAATGCTAGAGCTGGGAATGTGGCTTAATCATATAGTGCTTGCCTAGCATGTAAGAAGCCCTGGATTCGATTCAGAACCAGACACAGAAATAGCTGAAAGCACTGCTGTAGCTCCAAATGGTAGAGCACTAGTCTTAACAAAGGTCAAGAACAGTGGCCAGGCCCTGAGTTCAAGCCCCAGGTCTGGCAAAAAAAAAATTATATTATACAATTGCTTACATCCCCAACATAGTTATGCTTGAAACACAATTCTGAATAATGGTATACTATGAAATGTTCTTCCCAGGCTCTTGTTTTGAACTTGTTTGGGTTGCATATTTTGGAGGGTTGTGGAAATTTGGGTAGGTTGAACATAGGTGGAGAATGTAGGTCACTGGAGACAGCGCCTTAGAAGCAGATGCAAGGTGTCCACAGAGGATGAAAGTTCTCAGAGTAGAACTTCTTATATCAACAGACTTAGAACCATGGACATATTTCATGTACGTAAAAGCAGGCTCATAATTGTTATTGTCCCTTAAATAGCTGTTTCAGGATTCAATTCAGCAGATCCATTTGTATGTACAATTCATATCCATCAAAGCCATCCCTTCCTCTTCTCCCTCAAACCATCTATCTCAATATTTGACCTAGATTTTCTAGTTCAATTTTCATGTAAATATGTTGGGTATTATAGCTGCATTTATAACCTTTCTCCTTTTATTTCTCTGTCCTCTTCCCTAACCTGCCAAAATGAAACATACTTCAGTTTTCTGGTATTAATCTTGTTTAATTTCCTGTAAATTGTTCAAGAGGGTTAAACAGTGCAAAGCCACTTAAAACAATCAAGAAATGTGAAAAACCTGAGTAGAATACTAATAGTACCTGAAATTTATTACCAATGAGTAACATAAATAACATCAATGAAGTAAGATAAAAGATGTGGGGGTAGGGGGGAGGGTAATGAAGACTAAGACATGTGAAAGGGTATCAATGTATGTGAATTAATGCACCTCTATCTGGCAAATATCATGTAACCCTTTTATTAATTACAATAAAAAATACTTAAAAAAATGAACCTAGATATTCTACCTCTCTCCTAAAGACCTGGATCCTGAAAAGAAGTGAATGCCAGGACAGAAGGAAAGTCACATCAATAAAAGGAGTATAGAATTATCTTTGAGCAAAAAAAAAGCTGAGTGTGAACAGGCCTAAAGACCAATGGAATAGAACTCAGGACCCAGATATTAACCCACAGACCTATGGCCACGTAATCTTTGCAAAAGGAACCAAAAAATAGAATGGAAGAAAGACAACCTCTTCAACAAGTGGAGCTGGCAGAACTGGTTAAGCACCTGAGAAAACTGAAGTTGGATCCCTCTTTGTCACCCTGTACCAGGATTAACTCCAAATGGATGGAAGGCCTCGTGGTAAAAGCACCTTCCATCTGGCAAATGTAATGCAACCCTTCTATTAATTATAATAAAAATATATGGAAAAAAAGCAGATACACTGAAAACTCTACAAGAAGGAATAGGAGATACACTAGGTTTCCTTGGCACAGGTCGAAACTTTCTTAATAAGGATAAGGACCAAGAAACACAACAAATCAGAGAAAGTCTGAATAAGTGGGACTTCATTAGACTGCAGAGCTTCTATATGGCAAAGGATACAGCTAGCAAATAGCAAATTAACTAGAAAGCCAGCAGAGTAGGAGATCTTCACTAACCATACAACGGACAAAGGCCTAATATCTAAAATATAACAACAGCTCAAAAAATTGAATCACTCCAAAATTAATCTCCAAAGAAACAACCATCCCATTAAAAGATGGGCCAAAGACCTAGAGAGTCTTCTCTGAAGGAGAAATAAGAATTGCCTATAGACACATGAAGAAATGCTCAACATTTCTGGCGATAAAAGAAATGCAAATCAAAACAACTCTAACAGTCTACCTCACTCCAGTTAGAATGGCCAGGATCGAGAAATCTAATAACAACGGATGCTGGAGGGGATGTGGCCAGCAGGAATCACTACTACACTTTTGGTGGGAGTGCAAACTGATTCACCCACAACGGAAAGCAGCATGGCATTTCCTCAAAAGACTAAACATAGAGCTTCCCTATTACCCAGCAGTTCCACTACTTGGCATTTACCCAATCATCCAGAAACAAAGACATACTAAATCCACTAGCACAACAATGATCACTGCAGCACTATTTATCAGAAAAAAGATATGGAACCAACTCAGATGCCCCTCAGTTGATGAGTGGATCAACAAGAGTGGTATTTATACACAATGGAATTCTATGCTGCCATCAGAAAGAATGCCATGGCCCCATTTGTAAGGAAAAGGAAAGACTTAGGAAAAATCATATTAAGTGAAGTAAGCCAGACTCAAAGGAACATAGGCTCAATGGTTTCCCTCATTTGTCATAATCAATAGAAACCTTGGACTCTCCTAGCAGAGATTTACAATAGAACAAAACATACATACAATAGAACAAAACAATACATAAGTCCATATGGTATGATGCTAAAAGACAGGACCTCCAGGATATAGAAACAAAAGCCATATAATGAGTGATTGTTGTCCTTAATGTACTATGTTATCTCTCATATCATTCACTGTCCCTTGGTTATCTCATATTGTTACAGTATTTCACCTTGTTATCTGATATATTGTATGTATGTTAATCTGGTTATTTGAAATAGGATAGGGAAGGGGGAAAACAAGATGAGGGGCTGGGATCAGGGGAGGGCAATGGGAACCAAGACATGAGAAAGGGTATCAATGTTTGTGAAGTAATGCACTTTCTATCTGGTGAGTATAATGTAGCCCTTCTATTAATTACAATAAAAATATATGAAAAAATAAAAATAAAAAAATAAAGCAATACTATTCTTCACTAAGCAAAAAAATAAGCTGAGTGTTCAAGGCCCTGAATTCAAGCTGTAAGACACACACACACACACACACACACACACACACACACAGAGTTTACTGTATAATAGGTTATCTAGTATATTGACACTTTATTTTTATATGTGATATTTATTATTTCTTTTTTAAGCTGTAACATTTGCCATTAGTATACACTATATTTCCATTATTTTCAACAGGGCAACATTTTAAAATCAAATAGAAGATAAGATTATCAATAAAATACAAGTCCATCTCATTATTTCATCTTAGGTATTTCATTCTGTCACTAGCTCGCAATTTTAAAGAATAGTTTTCATATGAAGAATTTCTAGTATTATGCAGATATACAGCATCATGTTAAACATTCATGTTGTCTTGAGTCCAAGAAGGTCAGAAAATGTCTTTGAATTCATGACACAGTTGTTTTCATAATTCATTTAGATTTTAAGAGGGAACTTCCTTATTAAGTAAAATATATAATATTTGTTAATTTGTATGCTTAAGCACAGGACTATGAAGAATATATTTATTAATTTATATGCTTAAACAATGGACTGGACTAGCTCATTTATTACAGATCAAATATCATATGCTTTCACCCTTTGTCATTGCTTTTTAATTAATTGTCAGAATATAATACAGATGAAGGCAAGAAGGAAAATTCAGTAACCCAGATAAGTTTCTCATCTTTTTTAAAATTATAGTGAAGATGCTATTTCTTTGCATTCCTACTCAAAAGCCCAAATGATGGAATTTGAAATGAATTTTCTTGTGTCCTCTACATTTTTGCTATATTTGAGATATAGGATGCAGTTTCTTAGCTACAAGGGGGCACTATATTCAATAGAAGAAGTGAATGGAATGGAAACAGTGCTGGTCTAGGAAAACCATGGTAAAATTCCAGATATCATTGTCATAATGGTTGAATAAATTCAATACAACAAGCATTACAGAGGCAGAAATGCATTACAACATGTATAACAAAGGCCAAGTGCATTGCAGCATATATATTTTAGCCAGGCCCTGGTGGTTCACACATGGAATCCCAGATGCTCAAGAAACTGTGATCTGAAATATTGTAGCTCAAGATCAGCCCAGGCACACTGAGAGAGTTGATGTCCAAAATAAACAGAAAAAGAACAGAGGTGGTTTAACTGAGTACATTAGCCATGAACAATCTGAACATGTAAAAAGGGATGAGTTCAAATCCCTAGTACTGACAAAAAATCCACAGAGATTTAGAATATGTGTATAATATGTATTCCATCTAGTTGGTATATTATACTTTTTATTTTTTGCTGTTTTGTTATTTTTCTGTATCAGTTTATTTTAACTAGTTGGTAGATTATATCTTTTTATTCTTTGCTGTTTTTGTTATTTTTCTGTATCCATTTATTTTAACTAGTTTAGTAGCATGGACAAGACATAAACAGACAAGAAATATGATTGAAGTATAAGAAGCAGTTCACAAAATGGACAAGAAAGATTGAGAATAAGAAGTTGTCTAAATCCAACATAACTACAGGAAAAAGACCAAGGCACTTTCCAAAAGACTGTGAATTCTGGAAATGTATGCAATCATGAACTTCCTGCAATTGAAGATTCCCCCCAAATAGTTTAATATGTGTCATTCCTTAGTGTTTTGTTTTGTCTTTTGACTTGGTGATTAGTGGAGTTTCCTTTGTATTTTTCCCAGAGCAATCATCTGACAGGTAGTATGATTTTGCACTGTAGAAGTGTTGCCATAGCTGTACAACACAGCGACCAGGCTATAATGAGAGAGGAAAGTCCACAGGAGAAGTGGTACATTGTTCTTTTCAACAAAAACATCTCAATTATGTACATTAACTATTTTGAATATCAAAACACTCCTAGCTTTGACTAAAAAAATGAAGAATTACTTAATGTTTAGTGGGGCCATGATATAACCTTCAAAGGCACATCACAGCCAAGTGCGGTGCCTCACGCCTGTAATCCTAGATACTCAGGAGGCTGAGATCTGAGGATTGCAGTTCAAAGCCAGTCTGTGAGACTCTTATTTCCAATTAACCACTTAAAAATGGGAACTGGGGCTGTGGCTCAGGGTTAGGATGGTAATCTTGCGTTGAAGAGCTCAAGGACAGCGCCCAGGCTCAGAGTTCAAGCCCCATTTCTCTCTCTCTCTCTCTCTCTCTCTCTCTCTCTCTCTCTCTCTCTCTCTCTCTCTCTCTCTCTCTCTCTGTCTCACACACTCACACACACACACACACACACATCACCAGTGAGCTAATTCCTGCAGGTATATTCCTCCTCCTTACCTTTCCAGAAGCAAAAAACACTGCACCACCATTTGGGGAATGGTATTCAAAAACTAAGCCTATGGGGGATGTTTCTTCAGTAGAATATGAGATAGGAGTCAATAAACAGAAAAGGAGAAAAACCTATTACATTAAAGAAATTTAGGAAAGAAAAATAGCTGTGCTAGCAGGATTGTAAATTCCAATCAGATGAGCACAAGAGGAAGAGGTGCTAAGGAAGACTTGTCTTGAGGTTACATGGCAATACTTTGCAAACATGAAGTAGTGTTAGGAACTCAAGAAAGAGCAAGGAACCAGTAAGAGCCATCAGGAGGCTGGTAGAAGATGAAGGAAAAGCAGAATCAATCTCAAGATCCAAAAGATTCTATGTCACAAAGGAACTTTGCTTTATTCCACAAGCAAAGTGCAAGGCAGTGGAAGACTTAAGCAAAAGTGACCTGATCTGACTCAGGATCAAAGAGGCTATTGCAATGAGCAGAACAAATGGCAGCCAAGACAAGGAAAGGCCAGGAATACCAGGTGGCAGTCAGTGGGCATGGTCAGCATGAATAATGTTGCCCCAGCACAGAGTCATAGGAGGTGAGGGAGAAGGCCCAATGTCACACTGCTGGACTAGATGGGGGTGCATGTTGCAGATGCTGAAACTTCCTTTTTCCTGTATGCCTCAACATCCCTAGCCAGAAGCAAGCCCCTCAAAGTGATCAGGTACATGGGATAAGGCCGGCTCCTGGCATGGCCCTTCTTGCCCTTGACTGAATAGAACTATTCAAATACAGCAGGAACAAACATATCTTCAGACCTTTCACTTGTCTATTCTGATGCTTGTTCATGCTGCTTCTGACGTCACTGGCCCGAATTTCCTGTTTTGGTGCCCCAAGAGAGTGGATATTGGCTTGGAAAGCAGTTTGGAGGATACTCAAAAGACTAAACACAGAACTACACAATGACTCAACAATTTCACTGGCAGTTGTTTTGTTCACTAATTGTAGATATGACTTTCCTGCTCACACTGGTTTCTGTCCTCTACCCTCAGATATCCGCTTTCTGAGTAGCTAGATGTCCAGTTGTGGAATGGTACTGTGGTTGAGTGTTATCTTGAGACCACACTCTAATCTGCCAGCCACATTATATTACCGAGAAATATTGGCATTTCTTTAAAGAAAGCACTTGAGGAACAAATTTAGGCCAGTGTGGAAGAGTGTACCCAGAGGCAGTTTCACTCCATCTTGTACTCCTGGACATATGGTTTGAATCACTGCAGCCTCAGAATCAATGGAACCTATTGTCCACAGACTGAAATCTTTGAAACTGACATCCCAGTATTAATGGAGAAGACTGAAGAAGGTAGCTCAAAGAAAACTTAAATAAGATGGTCAAGGCTTGAACAGGTTTGTCCTTATAAAGCAGAGAATTAGATTAATAGGGGAAAAAAGTAATAAAGTCAGACACACAAAAAGAATCTAAACAAAGAGATTGATACCCATTGGATACTAAGAGTTGTTTTGTTCAGATAGCTTTTTTTTTTTTTGCCAGTCCTGGGCATGAGCTCAGGGCAGCTTTTTTCTATATATGTGGTACCAAGGAATCGTGCATGCTAGGCAAGCACTCTACCACTAGGCCAAACTCTTGGCCCCTGTTCATATACTTTTATAATTCTGTTTAGGTTAAAAATTCCATATAATATTTATGTAACAGAAAACTATGTAAATTTTAAACAAAATTTCTTTATAAAAAGCTTAAGCAAATAATAAAATATATTCTGAATGAGGAAGGTAAGATGTCATTGTGAAAGAAGAGTCAAACATTCAAAGCAAGAAGTCCTGTTACATTAAGTTAGAATTAAAACATCAAGCTGGTCCCTGGTGGATCAAGCTGGTAATACTAGCTATTCAAGAGGCTGAGACTAAGGCCAGCACAGGCAGAAAAGGAGACGTTTATCAACAATTACCCAGCAAAACCTGGGAGTGGAGCTGTGGCTCAAGTGGTACCAGAGGCTCAAGTGGTACCAGACATAAGCGAAAAAGCAATGCAAGAGTACAAGGTGTAGAGTTCAAAGTACTGGCACAAAATATAAATAAACAAAAAATAAAATAAGTATAAATAGTCATAAATAAACAGTGTCCATATATTCTTTATATATACACAGTAATAAATACATATAAAATATAAAGGTTATTTTTGTGAAGAGATAAATTTTATAATTATGGTTGTTAAAAGAAAATTCAGCCAATAAATTCATCTGAATGTAAAGATATAAATTTTATCATTTACCAAGGAAAGGATTAGGAAGGTCACTCATGGAATGGCAGGCAGTAGAGCTGTAGCAAGAAGCAGACAAAATGAAGACTTCCCTATCTTATGCCTACAGAAAATTAGGTAGAGCTTGGAAGGACATATTGTAATGAATAATGAGTAAAAATCTAGATAATCTCACAATAACCAAGATGGAACTATGTGTGTAACAATTATTATATTCATCGAATTTTATAAAATAGCATAAATAGGAGTGTCTATTATGGCAAACAATAACCAATTCATTAAATAATTAATTAAATGACATCTTAAAATAGGCTACCATTCAGAAACATGGGAGAAACAAGGGAGATGGAAAATAATCATTATGATAATAATTATTGTAAGCAAACAGCATTGAAAAGGGTTAAATAAATCAATAAAGTTATCATGTGAAAATGGAAAGTTTTAAAATGTCCATAAAATTAATGAAAAGGTTATCATGAAAATAACTTCACGGTGGAGAAGTATGACTTACCACCAGAAAAAAAAGTAATCAAATCATCGTGATGTAATAAGTCACATTTGTGTGATTCATACTTTCCATGATAGACTTGGAAGTTCAGAACATTACTCCTGCAGTTTTCTTGACAGAGATACTGTCACTCTCCTCCTCAGCAAACAAAAGACAGACTCTGATAGATGATCTACAATGTACCTGGTCAGTAAGGTCAATTTGTTGAAAACAAAATAAAACAAAGAACTGAAAAGGTAGACAGACTGTGAGGCAGCAGAAACATGACATCTAAATCCAGTATTTTCGCTGATATTCCTGCTATTTTCTCTTGTAGAGCAGTGTATGATTAAAATTCATACTGGTCCCATTTCAAATTAACAACTAGAGGCTTCAAGGTTCAAATGCATTGTTTTTATTTTATTGTATTGTATTTGCATTACTGGAACTTAATATAGTGCCCTGTATTTGCTTGGCAAATACTTCCACTTGAACCCTACCCCAATCCTATGTGTATTTCTACTGCTACATAGTATTCAGGCAGATTTCTTTATTCATGTGCTCTTATAATCTATGGTTATTTTTTTTCTTTTTCTTTCCCTATGATTAATTTTTTTCTACTCTTGAGTAAGCCCTAAGCCATTCTTACTGAAGAATGATGATCTTACTTTCTATTTGAAAAGCAGTACATGCACACACACACACACACACACACACACGCAACACACACACACTTTTTAAAATTTATTTCTTATAATTTTTCCAGTTTCTATAGTTATTACCCTTCTTTCTTACCTTTTGTTTGATGACTGTTCTTTATCCTTGTTCCTTTCTATCACATGTTGATCATAAGAAACATTAATTTGGTGCTTTTGTTTTCTGGAATCCCTGTCTTTGTAATGTATGTACTTACAAAGAGTAGCATGAATTTTAGTTGTTTTTTTTTTTTAATAGTATGTTCTCCCCCTACCCCCAGTGGCCGGGGCATTGCCCCTGAGCTCTTTAGTTCAAGGCTACTGCCCTGCCCTTGAGCCAAGCCCCATTTTCCATTTTCTAGAGGTTAATTCTCAGGTTCTTTTGTGCCTGGGCTGGCTTCAAACCTCAATCCTCAAATATTAGCCTCCTGAGTAACTAGAATTCAGATATATTAGGAAAATGAGCATAAGTCACTCACAACATCTCAGTGCTTTTATTACACAGTGAATGTACTAAATTAATAAAATGCATGACATGGAAAAAATACAAAAATGATGAAGGAAGAATAGGAGCCAAGCAGAATATGGAAACATTGTACTTAACTTAAAATACTAGCTTTAAAATACTTAAAATATTCTCAAGCTTAACAACAACAAATGTGTAGCTGGTTCTGGTGGCTAATACTTGTAATCCTAACAACATATGAAGCTGAGGTCTGAGGACTATAGTTTGAAGCCAGCATGGGCAGACAAAACAAGACACTTGGTTTCCAAATAACAAGGGAAAAAAGTAGGAAGTGGAGATATAGTTCTTCAGCTCCAATACTGGTAGGAAAGAAAAATAGTAGAATGAAGTTGATAGACAAGGAGAAATTGAAGAAAAATAGCAATAGGGTATCCTATAAGCGGGGCATGGTGGTTCACTCCTGTAATTCTAGTTACTCAGGAGGCTGATATTTGTGTATGATAAATGTAAGAAAAATACAGAAAAGGCTGAATAAGTATTCTTGTTTTAAGGCCAGGTGATGATGCTTTAGGAACAGAGGATTAAAAAAATGAGAAAAACTAAATTCTGAATCAGAAAGATGTGAGAGAATTTAAAAGTAAAGATTTCCAGGTGGATTTCAAGGAGCTCAAGAAACACAGTCAAAGTAGATCTGTCGTCTTTCTGGCTGTATTTCTTCTCTATGATAATCTGTAACTGCATCCAAGCTTGAAATTTCTTAGTACCTACCTTTATACATATAGTTTATGTAAACTATATGTAGCTTATATATAGTTTATATATACACATAAACATATACAGTTTATATATAAACTATATATAAGCTACATATAGTTTACATAAGCTATATATTACATATAAACTATATGTATATATACATGTATGTACATACATATATTTAAATGTATTTAAGTTTGCCTATATAAACTTATGTGTGTCTATACAATTGTAAAATATAATTATTTAAAATCAAATATTTATGTAAAATGTGTAAAAATCATATGGAAAGCAGAGGAAACAGTAAAGTTGAGACTTCTGGCTTAGGATCAAGAAGCTCTAAGATCAGAAAAAAGAAGCTATAGGATCAATCACATATTCTTTCCCTTATCTCCAAAATAAATTCAACATAATTTTGTGTAAAAATACAATGCATACCTCAATAAATAAACAAGTATAAGAGAAGAATGCACTTTAAAAGGACCCTCATTTTATTTCCTGTGTTAGAAATTACAATAAAGTAAACTTTGACCACACTAACTTAGGCAATAAGAATATTCCCAGCATTTAGATAAAATAGATTGAAATTAGAATAAAACCTTTACATATTTAAATTACAAAATTGAAGCAGTTTGGACAAACACTGATACCCGTGAAACATTCTCTGTTCTCAAGGTAATGAACAGAAATATCATCTCAGATTTTTTATATGCCTCAAAAGTCTTTTCCATTTGTCCAGCGTTCCCAGCAAACAAACATTTTTGTTTATTTAAAGCAAATATGGAAAAGAATGAACACTTGTAGCTTATACACCATAGAAAAATAGACCATTGATTAGATTTATTCATATTTACAGCAGTTACTAGAAAGTTATAATTTGCATTGAAAAATGAATAGAAGGGATATTATATGTTTTGACAATCACCACAAAAATTCTAACCATATAGAGAAATGTATTTGCTAATTAGATATAATAAAGTAGAATATTTTAGTAACTTATGTTGAGATCATATTTTGTACCTGGGTTCAAAAATGCATGCTAGTTCTTCCAAATCTTCTCCCATAATTTAGTTTAGTTCTACTGTAGTCTGAGCAAAATGAGAGTGGAAGTTAGCAACACAGATATTTCCTAGAGAGTCAGAAGGAGATACTAAGAAAGATAGCAATAGTGGCTTATGCCTCTAATCTTACCTACTCTGGATGCTGTAATATAAGGATTTCAATTTGAAGTCAGCCCCAGCAGACTAATCCTAGGGAGTCTTATTCCTAATTAACTTGTAAAAAAGCAGAAGAATTGGAGGTGTGGCTCAAATGATAAAGTTGAGTAAATAAAACTAAGGGCCAGTGCCCAGGCCCTGAGATCAAATCCTAATACTGGCATACACACACACACACACACACACACACACACACACGGGACAGAAAGAAATGTTTATAACTTTATGGTTCTGTGAGAAATGGATAGAAATGTCCATATCTTGGCACCAGAGATAGCATATTTTATATTTAGTCTGAAAAGTTTACTGAAAGCTAATATGTGCAATTATTTGCATGAGTTATTAGCTTAAATGTCCTCATAGTCACTTTGCGTTTTATATGATTATATTTGCATGGCACTAGAAATGTAGTCTTTGTAATTGTACTGTGACTCACACCTCTCTTAGTTTATTTTCACATTGTGAAATATTTCAGTTAGGCATATAAAGTAAGTAATGGAAAATGAGCCCATGGTTTTGTCAAAGTCTGTCAAATTGTATAAACAATTGAGTCATTGAGTTTTACAAACAGCCATCATAAAATCACACATATCAAACAAAGAAACAAACAAAACCAGAGGCAGTGGACAAATAAAGGTTAAGTCTTGTCATACATTGCAATACAAGTTCTGTGTTTAGTATCTGAACTTCAAAACTTTTTGGAATTTCACCAAGTCTGTCTCATCAGAATTCATTTCTTCTGCCAAAGTATTCCGTAAGTGTGGAAGAGATAAAACCACAACACAGAAACATATGGGCAGAAGATAAAAGGAGATCAGTGAACAGGAAAATATGTTTCTTAAAATCTGTGCTGCAGTCGTTTTTCTTCTCAGTTTTGTTGTTTGTGTTGCTATCGAATGCCCATAGCCAACATTAAGAATGTTTTTACACCACAGCAAAGAATAAATCAACTGAGAGCAAGGAAAATCAATACATTTAACACAATCACAACAACCACAAGACCAATAATATCAACTGGTAGAAATCAGCTGAGGTGTTTTACAATAATTTCATCACTTTGTCTGGGTGTTGTCTAGAAACAGTCTGAATGAATAATGACTTCTTAATTTCCAATTTGCTTTACCTACAATCATGAGTAATTCCATGATCAATGTTTGTTATGCCTAATTCTACGTTAACTCTCCTTTGCCTTCCTCTAAGAGTTGTATACAATAGCTCAAAGGATATGGAAACAAGGCCCATTATCAAAAACCATTGAAATCTTGGTTGGATTTTTATATGTTATTGGAAAAACACAAACATTCAGAAAAATTGCATTAATGACTTGGAGTTTTGAAATACTGATAAAATGGCAAGTACTAACTCCAAAAATATTAGTGAGACTCTACACCTACCTGTTTTGGAGACAGGTTGATTAAAACAATGTGAAATAAAAACGTATCTCTTTCCTTAAATGAAATAGGACAACTAGCAGGGGTAAGAATAAAGAGAACTACATCCAAATCCTGGATTATACAATGGGGTGGTGGGATGTTAGGACACATATTTTGATTTGTGACCCTAATTTTTGGCTCAGAACATATTCCTCAAAGAAGATAACGAACACTGGAACTTCTACAAGAAGTTTCATAGAAAGATAATGCTCCCAATTGTTTAGAATGTGCTTAGTTAGCACTGGGCAACAGTACTGAGCCTCTGTTCCTATTTAGATATTGAGCACAAGGTAAACAACTACCTGTCTTGCATTGTATTGTGATAAATTCTTCTGCGTATATTTTCAGTTTACCATGGGCTTATTTGGATGTGTCTTGATGCATATTGAGAAGTATCTTTATTTAAGACTATATATGTATTTATATTTTATGTATGATATAAAGTGTTTGACTATCTAACCTCAAAACCTCCTCAAAAATACTTATCTGAATGAAGTTTAGTTTAAGAAAAGTAGAATTTGTCCAAATTTACACTTGTAATTGTCTTTTAAGAACACTTCTTGGTACTAGATTTCTGGCACTTTTCTCCTGCAAATTTGGAAACTTGCTGAGTTTTTTCTGTTTGAATGAGGAAATTGCACTTCCTGATTTATTGGCCCTATTGTTATAGAATAGATGAGCTTGCATATGGAACAGATTACTTTTTATTAATTTTATAATTTTGAGGAGTAGAACAGATTTTTAAGCCCCAAGAGTTTATGTAGTCATATGTCAAAACCATAAAAAATAGCTCTGGCAACTATACATAAATGGATTTATTTACTTATTTAGCATTCAGAGAAGGCTATGAGGCTATTGAATGCAAAGAAAAATAGAAAGAAAAGGCTAAGATTTTCACAGAAAATTTACTGCTTCTTCCTGCTGAGTACAGTACAACAGGCCTGTACTTCATTCAGCCTGTGGATTTAGAGGAAATTTTTCCACAGACTTACATTGTGTGAGGTTGGGGTCCATCATATCTTACTATCATGTAATATGATGATAGCTTAAAATCACAACATGCATTAGACTATAAGGTGCCAGAGGCAGGGCATTTGCTCCACATCTGTTTGTTGATCCAGTCAGTGGCTTTGTAAAAAATGAAACATGTTTGATGTAATTTTTCCAGTAGTTTTTTTAACTTTTTTATTGTAATTAATAGAAGGGTTACATTATATTCGTAAGATAGAAGGTGCATTACTTCACATACATTGATACCCTTTCTCATGTCTTGGTCCCCATTTCCCTCCCCCCACCCCTTAAATTATCTATTTGATATCTTTGGAGAGTGGACAGGGCAAGAAGATCAATAGGATAATACAATGTTGATACTCGAGAATACACAATGTACCATCTGTACCACGACCTTAATATTAAAATAATGGGTATGATGTAAATATTGACGTGTTAGTGGGAGCCATATTTTTAAATAGACTGTGTAATATGTTCATAATGTCATCTGTGTTCATGTAATTGTGTTCATGTAACTGTGTAATATGTTCATAATGTCATCCCAAAGACAAATTCAATAATTAAAAAAATATTGTCAGGCTAATGTATAGCAAGGTTACAGTTACATTTGTCAGGTAATAGGTGCATTACTTCTTGTACATTGACACTTTTTCTCATGTTTTTGTCCCCATTACCCTCCCCATACCCACTCTCAATCATCTTGTTTCCCCCCTTCCCTTTCCTATTTCAAATAAACACATTTATACAATATACCAGGTAATAAAGTCAGATACAATAAATGATATCAGATTAACCAAAGGGCAAAAGAAGAGATGAGAAATAACATAGTATATTAAGAACAACAATCACATATGATAAAGCTCTTATTTCCACATCCTAGAGATCCTCTCATCCTATATGACCATATGTACCTAGGTTTTAAGCTATTGTAATCCTCTGTTGGAGAGTCCTAGATGTTTATTAATTAAGTAATATCTAATACATTTTTCAGCTTATCTAGCTTTTTATTTATAGTATATGGGTATTTCTTCAGGGTATATAGTTTAAACAAATAAAATCCATAAGTCTATTTGATGACTTGTTTAAAAAAGAAATGTCTTCATTTACTAAATTATTTTCCCTACCTTATATTGTTGCTCATAATATTTATATGCAATATAATCTCCAAATCTATTTTGATTGAGCACATATGCATGGGAAACTAACAAAACTGTAGACATGTAATAACTATGGCATTGCACTCCCATAAGTTCACATAATTAAGATAAAATTATTTCTTTAAGGATACCTATTTGAGCAACTGAATAAAGTGTGAGGGATACAGTTTACTATAGTAATGGAAAAAATCAAATATTCAAAGGATAGTTAATATGCAAAGAAGAGATTCAATATTTTCAGGCTGAGAAACTATTTAATTACTTCTAAATATCATGTGCAAATGCAACCATCCCATGCTGAGCTATTGGCCTCCTTCAGGGAGAGGGCTGGACCCTGCCATGTGGTCATTGAAAGCTGGATTCCAGGGGCCTCTGTGGTGGAAACTTTCCAGCTGTCTCCAGATGTGGTGTAGGATTTCAAATCCTTGGGATTATTGGCTTTTCCTACACACACATCTGTACATTTTCAGCAGGACCATTGTACTTTGCAGCAATGGTATCTCATCTTAAGTCAAGTAGCTATACATATATATTCTTAAGATTTATCTTATATGAAAATCATCATTCTCTAATAGAACATCTATCGACTGTTTCATGCTGAGTACATGTTGCTAACTGAACTGCATGGGAAGTTAAAGGGATATTTAAATGAGTTTAACCAATCCTTTTCTTTTTTTCAAATTCTTTATTATATATCATGGTTGCACAATCTGAGACTGGTTCAATACAATTAGTTTTCAAAATCTCTTTGAATATTTTCTACATAACTACATGCAAGTTACCATGAAAATATTTGCCTTTTTAAAATTTTAAAACTCTGAAAGATAACATAACCATTTATAAATGCTCCAGCATGTGGTACATGGAACCTTTGGCCAGTAAAGAAGTTGGTTACTCACTTACCAAAGTGCCGTAGTAGTAAAATAGGCTTAAAGAAATGTACTTTGCTTTATTTAGCTTACTCATAAGGTAAGGTTAATTGACAACTTGCACTGAAGTATAATAAAAATATTTGTAGAAAAATCAATGAACTTATTAAGTGAAGGAAGTTTTCACATAACAGGCTTTGTTTAGGTCCCCACAGTCCATATTTAGTGTATTTGCAGCCACACCCCATGCATTTGAACAGATAATTGCAATTCTCCCTAAAGATACTGAATTTAGTGTTAAAAAAAAAAAAGCAGAGTGAAGAGCCGGGAGTTTGGCCTAGTGGTTAAAGTGCTTGCCTAGCATGCACAAAGACCTGGGTTCGATTCCTTGGTACCACATATGTAGAAAAAGCCAGAAGTGGTGCTGAGGCTCAAGTGGTAGAGTTCTAGCCTTGAGAAAGCCCAAGGACAGTGCTCAGGCCCTGAGCTCAAGCCCAGGACTGGCAAAAAAAAAAAAACCCAGGGTGAAGTTTAAATATGGCTTTGAACTAGCCAAAGATCCAAATGACACATTCAATATTGTCCAGGTCTAGATAACTATATATGTGTCACAGGGCTTGTCCATCATACTCAATTTTCTACTAAAAGCAATAAATCTGTAAAGTCAAGAAAATGGTATTTCCATACACATGGCAAAAATATTCCTTAAATTAAAAAATATACACGTTTTTAAGGAATTTATGGAAAAATTACATAGTTTTAGTAATTTCTAATATGCCAACATATGTCACCTCTACATAGCAACAAATGTGGTATTGCTGGAAAGTAGCAAAAAATGGCTACTTAATATGAGGGGGAAGAGTGCTACAATGACATGACACATAATCCCTTGGCACATAATCCCTTGGCAAAAAAATAATAATACAGAAGACTCCAAAGGAGATAAGATGCAAGATGCTATGAAATGGTAGGTCCCAAAATACCTACAGCAAAACATTCTATGTACATTTCTATAATGCACAAGTAAAAATATAATTCTCAAGAAATATTCAGAAGGCATGTATTAAAACTGTAAGATGTAAGGGCCATTCAGATTTTCTAATTGTATTTGAACACAAAATATTAATTTTTTGCATGAAGAGAATAAGGTTATCATTAGCATGAAAAAGGAGGATTTAAAAATCCACCTTATTCAGAAAGAAAGCACCAATTACAAATATCTGCCTATTCACATGGAACTCCTTAAATGTCTCTGCTGATGCATGTCTGAGTGCTTATCAGTGTGCAGTTAAAAAAAAAGGCAGCTTAAGAAATCTCCAGTGTTTCAAAGAAAGCATTTTTAAAAATATATATGCATGAAAAATATTTAGCTACCCTATAAAATAAATGCAGCACTGTAAGACAAAAAGGAAGACTATTGGAATTTTGGCATTTTTCCTGTTACAAGCTGTAACCATCTTGAACCTGCTCAACTTAAAGGTTACAGTTTTTTGTTGTTTTCTCCTGTTGAATTCACATTTCAGGTTACTCAGCAGATGCCTGTGATTTTGGAGATTCAAATCGCTGGTGAAAGTTAGTTCTCTGTTTTCTCAGTTTTTCAGGAGCTTTTCTCCATAAAATAATCTCTTGCTTCTTGAAGTACCTTCTGTCTTCCTGACCAGCAGGCAATAGATTGAAAAAATACCTTACTGAAAATTTTTTATTCACATCTCTCATTGTTGGAGTTGGGTCAGGTCACATCCTGCTAAAAAGAATCATATTGGAATTGATTCACCTTTAACTGGTACACCATCCATTACTTCACATTTGGCAATTGTTTCTGTTTCTGTTGTAGTACTGGGTCCTATTCCTGTGATCTCTTTTTTGACTAGTTGTAATCCCATGTGTTGTATTTTTATTCTTACTAATAAGAAGTAATTTTTTCCAACAATCACATATTTTTTTTTTTGCCAGTCCTGGGCTTGAGCTCAGGGCCTGAGCACTGTCCGTGGACTTTCTCAAGGCTAGAGCTCTACCACTCGAGCCTCAGCTTTTTTCTATGTATATGGTACCAAGGAATTGAACCTAGGTCTTTGTGCATGCTAGGCAAGCACTCTACCACTAGGCCAAATTCCCGGCCAACAATCACATTTTTTAAATGACACTTTGTTTTATTATATTCAAATTCTATATGGAGACAATCTTCAATACCCACTTCCATCTTAATGGAGTTGTTAACACCAGGATAGGTGGCAAGCTGGTGAACAATAAGATCATACTCTTTCACCATATCTGTCAGGCTCCCCACTATTGTCACCTTAAGAAAATACCTCAAACGGACACTGGCATCCATGTAAGACTCGTATGGCTTTTCAACTTGCATAAATTCAAAATCATAACTTCTGCTCTGAGTCACTTATCCAGGTAGGGCTAGTTCTTTCACTAGATTTATAAATTCGTACATATTACTCTTGTCATTGCAAAGTTCAAGTTGATCTACAAATTCAATTCTAAATCCTTGGTGTTCTAGCCTCTTTCCAGGTTGCTGAAATGCTAGGTTTACCATCCTGAAACAGATTCCCCATCATAGAAGAGACAGTGTTTTTCTACTTTGCCATCTTCAGTTTTCATTTCTTCCATTTTCCTGGTTTCCTCATCATTAAGGACAACAATGAACTCACAAATTGGACCAAAAAAAAAAAACTGCCATGAAAACTCATTGTCAAAGCCCCCGACTCTGCGATCTCCCCACCCTCCACTTTACCAGGCTTCCCTAGCTAATCCTTTCTAAGCCACCAGACCAGTTATCAATGTAATGTTTAATAAAGGCTTCAGGACATTGAGAACAAAAACAAGTATTTAGGATTTGTCTGCAAATCTCAAGTAATACTATTTTTAACAGCTGACCTAAGAGGAAAGCTACATTGTTATTGTATTCTACCCATGAGGAAATCAAATCTGCGCAAGCTTAGAGGAATTTCCCTGGGATTAATGCAAATAACTGATGAGTCTGTGATTTTTACCTGGAGGAAACCTATGAAAATTGGGCTCTCACTGGGGATCCTAAACCCTGCCTTCATCCCATCATCATCCACTGTTTAAATACTGTCATAGGAATTTGGGAATTTTTCTTTTGTCCTTGAGGGGTAAAACTTACACTGTAAATCAGATACAAATCCAGTTAAGAGAAAAAAGAGCAGATACATTTTGAGAGGTCAAATTTGGAGTCTTTAGTAAAAGACTATTGTCTCAAAAATCTTCAGTCAGCAAGTACACTTAATACCATGGGGAGACTGAGCCATAAGGGCTGGAGAGGAAAGGGAAAAAGAAAAACAATACCAACAGACCAATTCAATTCCAATGGATGGCTGAAGTGGGATGCTGTGTTGATCAGAGGACCAGGAGACCGGACATGAACAGGTAGAAGACTTATGCATGCTGTGTTGGTAATGGCACCAGAGTTGGTAAGGCCTCAATAGTGTTGGGGCAGGGGGGCGGGATCACAGGAAACTGGTGTCCCAGGCATGGGACTGACAGGTTTAGTAACCTATCACTTCTGTCCCCAGGGATTCAGGCACACCCATCACCTGGGAGATGGGGGCTTCACCTTCCCCCACCATGAAGACAAGATGCCAGGCCATACCATCTACCATGCGGCCAAGATAGTGCAAGCCAGACTAGATGTCCCTACTTCAAAACAAATCAATATCGATTTGAAATATAAAGTCACATGAGTAAAGCTGGGCAGGATGTTTCATGCCTGTCAACCTAGTTACTTTGGAGGCTTAAATCAGGAGGATTGTGATTTAAGGCTAGCCTAGGGAAAAATGTTTATAAGACTCAATTTCAATCAGTAACAAATGGGTATGGTAGCTCAAGCGAGTCACTACAGCTACAAGGGAAATGTAAATAGAAGACTGCTGGTACAGTTATGCCTTAGGCCTCAAAAGTGAGGCTCACTTTAAAAATATATAAGCAAAATTTACCATTCAAGTGGTAATGTTCCTGCCCAAATAAAAGTCATCTAAATTAATCTTGACCAACTGGAAAACTATGAACAGTATTTCAGTAGCATTTATTACTGTTATTTCCTTTCAGAATTAGAATCCTGGCCACATCTGTCCTTGAACAAGTTGGTTTACATCTTCTTGCCCAAATAAATTTTAACATCAAAATGGAACATTACAACATGTAAAATGGAAAATTATAGGAGGTAAGCATTGTATTAGCACAGATCAGTGCTTTGGGTTCAAACAATGAGTTAAATATCTGAAGAACTATATATTATAGGCCATATTCTACATATTGATCTATGTCCTATCTATATGATGTATCTATCTATATCTATTCATACCATTTTGATTTAAAATATGAAAGTATAGCAAAGTAATCATGATATGCAGAGCTTGATGATTGTGGTAAACATACAAAAAATGCTACCTCTTTCTGCACCAATCTTCATCATAGATGCTCTTGTAAGCTTTTTTCCCCTTGGTCTTCTCTGAAACAAGAAAACCACTCCATTAGAGTTCTGCTTCTTTATTAGAAAAGGTTTTCTGAGAGTTTGAAATGAAATATGAGTGGAAGACATTGATTTCAAGTTGCTACTTGACTTGGAGTGTCTATGAAGATACATAATTAGCGAAAGACTTAAACTACTTGTCTTAGAAAGTAATGAAATTGACAGTAGCTGTGGGGCAGTAAATATTTAACACTCAGATTAATTTGAGCATTTCCAACTCACAACTGGGGGTGAGGGCAGATTTCTTTGTTATCTGATTGTAAATCATATGTGAGAAAGTTGTTTTTTTACTCCTCAGTAGTTCCTAGTCCACTAACCTTTTCCTTCCAACTATAATCTTTACAAAACAGAATAAATCTTATTATTAGATATAGATGACATTAAAATTTCATCTAGATTTTTAAAAACATTATTGACCATTTCAGTTTTAAAAAGAGAACAGCTAAATATTTGGGAAAGCATCAACTCAAGAAATGGTATTTCTGAAACCCTGACTTACATGATCAAAGGATTATAAAAGTAGAGGAAAATCTATGAGGGAGAATATTAAACATAAAAGACAGACTTTGAGTATTTCTTCTACTTTTAATGCATTTGGGTCAGAATTAGAGCAGAAAAATCCATTTACAACTGTCCTTTCTAAGTAGATGGTATCTGAATCACAGGACATAAACAGAGCAGAAATTCATCAAGACATGTTCCACATCTGGCATTTTCTTTGGGGCAGGGTGTATTTGGATGCAGAACTAAAGTAAGGCTCAGTGGGAAAATTAGAGGCCTCTTTGTAGAATAGCATAACATCATTTAGAAAGAGCTACATAATGCTTTCCAAAAAGGCAGCCTGAATTTTTCTAGTAAAAAGCCTCTTTAGTGTAGGCAATTTGCATTAAAAGATTTTGTAAAGAATATAACCTAAAAAGGGATTCAACGTGTAATATGCAAGATTTCTTACCTATGTAGAAAAACTAAGCTGACAGAACAGCTTAGTTCCTTAGAAGAGTTAAGCCATGCCTCCTTCCTTTCACCGGTTGAGTAGAGCTAATTTTTGCCTGAAGAAGATTTTGACTAGTATCTTCCGATTTATGCTTTCCTAGCAGCCGAATGATAAACCCAACTTACCATCACCAATTTTTATAAGCTGAAATGAAGACTTGCAAACATTTCTTCAAGCTAGCATGGAAACACAATCTTCCAAATCTTAGCTAGGATTACAAGCATAATCCACCATGCTCAACTTTGTTCATATCCCCTTATACTCAAACTTGATATTGCATTAGATTATACTAGAAGATGAGATTACATTTAAGAAAAGATTAGAAAGAGACTTATGGTACTCATCCCCACTGACTAACTCTGGGATGAAATGTAGTACCAGTACGTACGTGTATTTCTCCTGTAGCCATACAGGGAGAGAACAAAAGGTCACCCTCAGGAGGCAGAGTATGGATGAAATGCAAATGCTTGATAATTACACTAAGTGAATCCCAAGCCATACAGACACTTCACAGAAAGTAATATTTACTAGCCTTGGAACTTTACCAAAATCTTGATTATATTATTCTCACAATTCCATAATGTCAATAAATATGAATAATCAGCACTATAAGTTGTAATGGTTTGACCAAAATGTAATAAAACAAAATTAATAGCACAAGGATTTGAAATATAGCAACTCATACACTAAAAATATACTTTTAACTTTCATGATAACTTACTGAGAGTGATTACATTCAATAAAAGCATCAGATAAACAAGGTGCAGGATATACTTAAAACTATAATATCAGTAATCAGCCTTAAACAGTTAACTTATTAAATATAAAAGAAAGAATTATACAACTGGAAAATGATTATAATTATAAAAATCATAAACAATGATAGGGAATTTATTTAAAATATCTTACAAATATTCTAAGTTATAAAGAAAAAAATCAGTGAACAAATTCATGAGCTTAAGGGACTAAAAATGAATAAAATTAGCAAATATATCTAGGTGCTTTGAAAATTTCACTATACCATGCACACACACACTTCACACACACACCCGCGCACGCGCACACACACACACACACACACATGCATACCCTCTGTCAAGAAAACCACAACATAGGAAATGATAGTTTAATGCCTGAAGTAAACAATAAAAAATATTAGGAACATAATTTCTACTTCAGTTCTATAGCAGAAGAGATAACCTCAGAGATCCTACTGAAAAATACATCTGGATCATGGCTAAATGATAGCAAATGCACTCTTGTAACACTCATTTTGACTCTGTCCCACCAATTATGAAGTTTTAAAGGAAACAAGAAATTCTGAGTAGTAAGCCAGCTTGCACCAAAGGTGTGATTTGGGGGCAAATGCCTAAATCAGAGCTAAAATAGGATTGTATGCATTGTACCCTTACAAAGAAGTTGGGTTGAATTTTAAACACCTTGACACTTGGAACTTTGAAGTCTTCAAGAAGCAGCTATGGCTCAGTAACTGAACAAAATTCTTGCTGTAAGGCAATGTCTAGAAGCTCTGGATCACTACACAAGCCCACAGTCCTAAAAAATACCAATCCTGGGGCCGGGAGTTTGGCCTAGTGGTTAAAGTGCTTGCCTAGCATGCATGAAGACCCGGGTTCGATTCCTCGGTACCACATACATAGAAAAAAGCCGGAAGTGGTGCTGAGGCTCAGGTGGTAGAGCTCTAGCCTTGAGAAAGTCCAAGGACATTGCTCAGGCCCTGAGCTCAAACCCAGGACTGGCAAAAAAAAAAAATACCAATCCTACAACATAACATGTATCATTAATATTAGAATTTAGATAATATAACTGCTGAAAATATGAATTTAGCAGTATTTATTAAAATTGTATATACATACACCTCATTCTTTACTACTCTATTTTTAAGATATGTTAGAAAATATAGCACATATATATAATGTTAATTAGGATTTTAATGACATTTTAAAAATTATAATATTTAAAAACTAAAAAACTAATTTTATAAACCCAGACAGGTAAAACCCAGACTGGTATGAAAATAAATAATTATTCATTTATAAAAGACATAAATATACATATATAAGTTATATGATAGTACATAAAATGGTATCCTACAGATAATTTCAAATTTAAAACACAACATTTAGGCATGCTTTGTCAAAATGGTTCTTATTTGAAAGAATGTATCTTCATATGATTGCACATATATGTAGTTTGCATAAGTATATATCTGTATTTCATATTTCCTAAGAGAAATTATAACAGCAAAAACCGTATATATTATATAGTATATGAAGAGAAAGAAAAAATATTTTTATGAATTTTTCTTTCAATTAACTTTAGTAGATTTTTTACGTTGTATTCTTAATATCCAAATGTTAAGTTTCTCTAAGAAAAAAGTAATTTCTGACCAAGAAACTATTATTAAATTCAATCATGAAGTTTTCTTTGCTTTTTATCTGGAAGGTAAAGTTTTATCTCTTATATTTGGGTTATTTTAAAATGAATTTTGAGTCAAGATTCATATGTAAGAGAATTAAAAGTTTCTCAGACAAGGAACTTATATTTAATTAAATATTTTCATGAACTATTTTATTTCTATATTCACTACTCCGTCTGTTAAAATTCACATTATAAATTCTTAGACAGAATGACTCTATATTCCTAATTTTATAGGTGAGAAATAGAATTTTTCTTACATTTTATCCTTTATACATATTTCTACTTAGGAAAATACTGGTCTCCAACTGTAGTCTACCTAAGTAGAAGAGGAGGAAGTAATGCAAAGGTTCTAACAAACAGAAAAATATATTAAGGACTTAAAAATTACTCAGGTTAAGTGGAAATGTGCTATGAAATTACATGTTACTAGCATTGACATAGTTGTCATTTTTGTCTGTAAGTCAAGAATTAAACCACATTTCCTCTTCTGGATTTTTACTGGTTAATTGAAGATAAGCATTTCATACATATGCATGCCTAGACTGGCTTCAACAATTGTTTTTCATATCTCAGTCTTATGACTAGCTAGGTTATAGGTGATCCACTGGCACATTACTAATATCCTTTTGAGTATTCAGGTTTTAATTAATTTTTGAATGCATGAAAATACTTTATGAAAATGCCAAATCCTTAAAATACTATATTTCAAAACTCCTTCTATGCCTCTAAAATCACAGAAGTATGTCTTCTGCTTTCTAAGTAAATTATTATAACCTCCCCAATCTCATTAAAATAGATTTAGAAAATTACTATTCTTGGGATTCTATTACCTGATTCACTGGAATTCTGTAAAATTGTTGCCTGACAGAATTTGGCTGATGGCTTAAGTGTCAGATCAAGTACGTGGAAAAGTAAAAGTGGTAGAAACAGTTTGATTTCTTCTATATGAGATGTCCAGATGTCATATGACAAGTGAGATCACTTTAAAAGCACTATAAGAAATGTCTTAAAATGCAAAGCAGATCAATGTCTAGAGGAATCATTGCTGAAAACTCTCCTGGAAGAAATAGAATGAGTGAATTTGATAAAAAGATATGCATGCAAAGTCAGGAATTAAATTCCCTAAACACACACACACACACACACACACATACACACACACACACACACACACACACACACACTATATTCCAGCACCTAAAGGTCTTGATTTATGAAAAAGATACTTTTACAAGGAATCTGAAAGAATGCAATCTACATCAAGCCTTTTTTAAAGAATTCCTCAAATGACTAAATACTAAGGTGATGTGGGACTTTCCTTAGATTAGACTTCATGGAGAGAATACCACAGTCCCGGAAGGAGGCTTCTCAACAGTAATTCACATTAAACCAAAGACATGCGTACTGGTGGCTCACATTTGATATCCCAGGAAGCTGAGATCTGAAAATTGTGTTTCCAAGCCAGTCTATGCCGGAGAGTTGGTGAGACTCTTATGTCCAACTAAACACCAAAATCCCAGAAGTTGAGCTACAATTCAAAAGACAGAGTGCTAGCCATGAGTACAAAAGCTTAGGGATAATAACAAGACCCTGGGTTCAATCTCCAGGACCAGGACCAAACAAAAAACCAAAAAGGAGATAACTGAAATGCTTACGTGCTAATTTTATGTATTAAAATTATTACAGTATCATATCCACAAATGAAACAAATTATTTAAATGTTTTAGATGCCATATATAAATAATTCTCCATGAGTAGGATTCAATGCAACTTTCAGTAGTATTTTAAGCTAAATGATTGCTCAAGATGAATGACTCGCTAAATTAATATGGGAGATAGGATAGAGTTTAAAACAGAAGGAAAACAATGGTAGGAAGATTAAAATTTATGAAAATAAAGAACTGATGTAGTGAAGATATCCCTGTCATTATTGTAGAAACAATAGCAATACCCAAAGATTAATTTTAAAGGGAGATTGTACATTGATGCTTTTGCCTACAACTACAATGATTTGGCTTTCTACACTGTTGCTTATCATCATAATAAAATAGTAATGATTATATTTCCCAAATCCTTATCATTTTCAACTTTTATGTGTCAAAAACAACATAAACATAAAATGGTCTACAGAAAAGACTGAGTAGTAATTACAGCCAAGAAAAACTGAAAAGGTTAGAATCGACTGATTCAGTCAGAATAACTATCACAAGTCGTGGCAGATACTATTTTTAATCATTGTTTATCAAGCAATTCACATATAGTCAATAAGAAAATATATGTAGTATGCTTATTTTATAATTATAATACTGAGCATAAAAGTTTCCATCTAACATCTTCTTTCACAAGTGCAAACAATAGAGAGAAGGGTGGAACATAACCAGTATGATTCCAAAATCTGCACATCCTCTTACACAGATATGTTTAATAAAGCATGTTGGTCCTGTACATCATCTCAGCTCAAAGGATCCTCTTACCAATATAAAAAAAAAAACAGAATGCAACACACATGCTCATGCAATGGCATCCTTAGGTAAATATACAAGAACAAACAAACCAAATACATACACCACAAAGATATAAGAGTACGTTAAAGGACCTCCAGGATATTGAAACAAAAGCCATATAATGAATGATTGTTGTCCTTAATGTACTATGTTGTCTCTCATCTCCTTTGCTGTCCCTTGGTTATCTCATATGGTTATAGTATCTCACTTTGTTATCTGATATATTGAATTTATTTGTATTTGGTTATTTGAAATTTGATAGGGAAGGGGGGAAAACCAAGACGGGTGGGGGGGGTGTGGGGGGTAATTGGTACCAAGACATGTGAAAGGTTATCAATGTATGTGAATTAATGCACCTTCTATCTGGCAAATAGCATGTAACCCTTTTACTAATTACAATAAAAAGAGTATGTTTACAAAAACAAATACATAATTAGGCAAATATATACATATATAAATATTAGCAGATGGTTTGTGCTAGAAATGGCGTGTTACTGTTGGGGAGTGGATTAAGATTTAAAGAAATTCTGTTCTCTACATTGTTAAGACATCTATTGTGATTTGTGTTTTCCAAAGTTTGAAAACTTCACACAAATATACATATGCATATATGCTTGAATGTATGCATATATATGCAGATGTACATTTAATCTTTCATAATCCCTCACTTTTTCAAGGTATTTTCTGCCTAAGATTCCCTATCTTGCTCCTCTTGTATTTTCCCTGTTTCTGTTTTCTATGTGTCCTTACCTCAGCTTAAAAAGCGCATCCAGAATCTTCCCAAATAAAAAGTGGGAGAAAAATGAGTGGAATCAAGTCAATTTGAACTTTTAACAAACAAGCCCATGTTTGTTTGTTTGTTTCCTAATAAGCAAGTTTATAACATAGAAAAATCAATCTTTTCTTTACATATGTTCCTTCCTCTGTTGGTTATTTCTCACAAAGTTCATCAATGACTTCTTAATGAATTAATCTTATGTATTACTTTCACCCTCACTTCACTTAGATCTAGTGGGTTGGACATTGGTGACATTTGCTTCCCAGCATAGTTTTTGAATGAAGTCCTCACCTGCTTTGCTTCTCTAATTCTTGCCTTCCTAGTCATCTTGGTAGATTTGCTTTTTTTTTTTTTTGTCAGTTGTGGGGCTTGAACTCTGGGCCTGGACATTGTCTCTGAGCTTTTTAGTTCAAGGCTAGCTCTCTACCACTTGAGCCACAGGGCCACATACTGTTTTCTGATGGTTAATTGGAGATGAGTGTCATGGACTTTTTTCTTTTTGAAAGTGCTTGAACTCAGGGCCTGAGCACTGTTCTTGGGCTAGAGCTCTACTGCTTGAACCACAGCACCATTTCCAGCTTTTTTTTTTTCCTATGCATGTGATACCGAGGAATCGAACCCAGGTGTTCATGCATGCTAGACAAACATTCTACCACTAGGCCAAACTCCCAGACCTCGCATGGACTTTTGTGCCCAGGCTGGCTTTGAATCATGCTCCTCAGATCTCAGCCTCCTGAATAGCTAGCTAGGCTTACAGGCATGAGCCACCGTAGCACAGATAGACCCATTTTTTTCTAGTCCTGTTAAATGTGGGTAGACATAAAGATCCCTGTGAGTGGCCTTTTTAGCTTTAGTTTTGCAGTCTTTGAAGAAAGTGAACACTCTTTTTCAGTTCAATCACTGTCTACTGATGGAGCCCACTTGCATAAACCCAGAATTGGAGAGCAGTACCTCTGGGCATAACTGCTTAGTGCATGCTGTCTTGGTATAATTCTGGGAAGCCAGAAAGAATATGTCCCCAACTAGACTGCTCCTCTCCTGTAGTCTCTAGATCATTTTAACTTTCCTTTCCACACCACTACAGGATCTATGTTTCTCATCTAGGAATTGGGTATCTATCTTGTGTATACTCTTTATTCACTTGATGTCTAGAGTTCATCCATTTATGAGTCCTACAAACTCCAGTCCTGAAATATTTTGGGTCACTGTCTTCTCCATTTGTGTTTTCATGTTGGCCATTGTTTCCAGTTTGGCTTACTTCTCATTGAAATGATGGCACTGCCCCCCTAACTCTCCTCATCCCCTACTTTCTCTCCCACCTCAGTGTTTTTGAGCCATATTCCTGGTAAGGTAGATTTGAGCACACAGCAGCCATGAAAATTTATGATGATTTCCATTGTTTATTGAGCGATTCTTGCCTGTTTCTACATGCTTTTCCTTAGCACATTTGTACGGGTACCAAGCCCAGCTAATTATAACTACTGTAATGTACCATGTTGCTTCATACCTCTGTGCATTTTCCCATTGGAACAAGAAATGCCCACCTTTTACTCATTTAGTTCCCTGGCATCTATTGAACATGTTTTCACAGTCTCTACTGAGAAAATTTTACATGATTTCTTTGTGTATCCTGGATATCCTAAGAGTACCTCCAAAATTTGAAATCCCTAAACAAGCAAATATTGCCATCTAAGTTCATCAGATTGCATTTCACACAATCTGCTTCCAAAGTAACTAACTGCTGAAGATAGCAAATCTCATCTCTGAATAAAGATGGCTTGGCTATCTTTATTCATTTATATGCTAATTCAGATGGAAAGCAATGTGAGGTAATGATGATGATTATTTCAGAACACTGTGTGCCTAATACCTTTTTAATACATAATTTAATATTGTAATTCAGAAACCAGCAGTAAAACTTGCTACCGTCTGTTGTTTTGCAAATTTGTTGATTATTTCCTTAAGGAAGCAGTGTCGAACACTGACTGCTCAGTTGAAGGGGCGTTAAGGTCTTCAAATCTGTTCTGGCTCATTTAGTGTCTTAGTTATATACTCAAATGTTGAAGAAGAGTTAAGTGACTATGTGACTATGTCAAATAATCAGAAAACAATAAATGATGGAATATAATGTAGAATCCTCCCCCTCCACAGTCTAGTGACCCTGAGTGAAGGAAACATTCATTAACTATACGACTCACTAAGAAGAAATCACAAAAGCAATGTTCTAATAAAAATCCATGCTCAAAACCTTTGATAAGCAATTATTTAGAGCACCAATAGGGTAGCGCTTTTATTAAATTACTTTACAAACATTGGACTGATGTAAAAAATCTTCAAGTGTATTTTATTATTTCCTTTCAATAAACACAAAACTATCTAATATAATCTATCTGTATCTATTATATAGATTTACATCTATATAGATTATATACATATAGATATCTGTATCTACATACATTTTTGTTTTGTTTTGTTTTTTTTGCCAGTCCTGGGCTTGAGCTCAGGGCCTGAGCGCTGTTCTTGAACTTTCTCAAGGCTAGAGCTCTACCACCTGGCCTCAGCACCACTTCGGCTTTTTTGTATATATGTGGTACCAAGGAATCGAACCCGAATCTTTGTGCATGCTAGGCAAGCACTTTAACCACTAGGCCAAACTCCTGGCCCAACATACATTTTTGTTTCTAGAAATATATCTGTGCTTTTTGTCTGAAGGACAATGATTTCCTTTATTTTTTTTTCAAACACTGCTTTTCATATTTGTCAGACACATAAACAATTTAAATAGGGAAATGTTCTAAATTTGAAAAGTTTCCTGTGTTCCGGGCCATGTATTTGGCATCCATATTACTGGAGAGATGAGCTTCAAAAGGGTCTGTGACATAATCTGTACTGCACAGCCGTGACACAATGGTGGAACCCTTTATCCTTCTCATAAACCAAGTACAGGCCTATACTTCCTTATTATGTGGCTAAGTGCAATTTACCTCAGCAACTGGAGTGAAAACTCCTAAATAACAGTAATGGTATTCACTTATTTTGAAACACCAAACAACTGCATTTAGCACACACTGCATGCTTCTTCATTTATTGCAGGAGAAACAGAAAGGAGCAGAATAATTTGGATTTGTTTTGAAAGACATATGAAACAATCTAATTATTAAATGAGCTACATGTTTTAAATGATTATGCTGTAGGGTAGAACACTTGTGATTCATACCTATAATGCTAGCAATTTAAGAGTCTGGAGATCAACCACTGGGTAGAAAGCTCAAGAGACTCTACTTCTAAATAACCACCACAATAACAAACAAAAATAAACAACAAAATACTAATGATGTGACTCTACTGGTATCAGATACCAGTCGTAATGATCAGAAGAAGTAGTAGTAGTAGCCAATCAGTAGTCTTCATTAATAGCAGTCAAACCAGTAGTGTCAACCATTAGGAGAAAAATAAAAAGCCAAGTGAATATGATGCCCTGAGTTCAAGACCCAGTACCAGGACACATTTTTTCTTATTTTTTTATTGTTACTATTAAGCTATAGTACAAAAATAATCATTTCCTAAGTCAGATAATGAGTACATTTCTGAACAGTGTTTCCTCTTCCTTTGCCTTCCCCCACCATTTTCCTCCATGCCCTAATTCTTTTAAATGAGTGAGGGATGAGAAGAGAAATAAAACAAACCATCAAGTTTACTCTGCGGGACATGCAATCAGATAGCATTAAAAGAATGAAAATCTAGGCATATGATTTAAAAAGAAAGTTGTACAGTATTAGACTCCTAACTGGGAACTCTTGACTTTGAAATTTTATACTGTGATTTTAAGAAGTACCACCAAAAGAGATGTGTCAGCATGAATGTATGTCTCTTGTAAATGGAATAAAGTTGAAAGGAGCTACGAGTTGGTGGTTCGTACCTATAATCTTAGCTACTTAAGAGGCTGAGATTTGAGGATGACAGTTGAAAGCCAGTCTGGACAGGAAAATCTGTGAGGCTTTTATTTTCAATTAATCAAACAAACACAAAAAGCCAGATGTAGAGCTGTGACTCACCAATCTTGAGAGGAAAAAAAAAAAAACGTTCAGGGACATGCAAATACATGAAACATTGCTTTTCATTTCTGTTTCTTTTTGTCTTTTTTGTTTTGCCAGGTGCTGGAACTACATTTGTAGTCCCAGTTACTCAGGAAACTGAGATCTAAGGATCACTGTTCAGACAGACTGGATAGGGAAGTCCCTGAGAATTTTAAATAAGAAAAAGCCAGACATAGCATTGTGGCTCAACTGATAGAATGCTAGCCTTGAGCATAAAGAGGCTCAGGGACAGCACCTAGGCCCTGAGTTCAAGCACCAGGACCTAGAAAAATAAAACATCCATAAAATGCACTTAGGCCCTGACTTAGAGCTTTAGGCCCTGAGTTAAAGCTCTAGGCTCAAGATAAAAGGTAAAAAGCTATAACTTAAATATAGCCTCAGTATAAATACATGAGATACTGGATACTTGAACGTTTATATTCAGTGATGTGCTTTCTGTATGGGTTATTGATAAATACAAGAAATCTCATAAAATTAGTTGATCATGCCATCTTCCACATTTATGAATTACAATATTATATCAGCTTGTATTAGTCAACATGTATTAGTAATCAACATGTATTAATCAAAAGACAAACTCAAGAACCCAAAACAAAGCCTTCCTTTCTTCCTCACATCTGGGACCAGCTCAGCTGACTGACTCAGTTTCACATCACTGCAGATCTTCAAGTTTGTCCCTGACTTTGCTGCTGTAGGCTATAGATATGTCTCTGTCTGTCTCTGTCTGTCTCTGTCTCTGTATCTCTCTGTCTCTCTCTCTGTCTCTCTCTCTGTCTCTCTCTCTGTCTGTCTCTCTCTCTCTCTCTCTCTCTCTCTCTCTCTCTCTCTCTCTCTCTCTCTCTCTCTCTCTCTCTCTCTCTCTCTCTCTCTCTCTCTCTCTCTCTCTCTCTCTCTCTCTCTCTCTCTCTGCCCAGTCTTGGGGTTTGAACTCAGGGCTTGGGCTTTCTCAAGGCTACCATTCTACCACTTGAACCACAGCAACACTTCCATTATTTTTCTATATATATGGTATGGAGGAATCGAACCTCAGTCTTCGTGCAAGCTAGGCAAGCATTCTATCACTAGGCTGTGCTCTAGGCCCTATGTTTCTATTTTGACAGTGGCAAAAGAACAAGCAGATAAAACCAACTTCACAAGCAAAACTCTAACAACCAACTATATCCCATTGGACAAAGCAAGATATAAGCCCAAGTCTATAAAAAAATATATTAATTCACCCTGTGGTTTAGAGCTCAATGCAATTTTGTGTGTGTGTGTGTGTGTGTGTGTGTGTGTGTGTGTGTGTGTGTATTGCATTGCGTAAACAACCACTTCCACTTCTAATGATTCAATATCTTAAAAGTAGTATGGTAAAATATCAACTACTGAGAGCCTATTACAAATTTTAATATGCTATACATGCTTATATTTAACATAGTGAATAGGTTTAATGGAAATATACAACAATGACTTCTGCAAGTTCTTTTAGAGAAATTTGAATTCAAAATATATTTGACTACATACTCTGGACTAATAAATATTTTATTCTGTTTTTATTTAGAATGTATGAAACATTGAAAAAAATTTCATTGTTAGCTAGATCACAATAAAGGGAAAATTTAGTAGTTAAATGTTATAAAAATGGAGATATAATTACTGTACCAACAATGTAAGCCTAAACCCTAAATTAGCTCATCTCTGCCTGAATACAGTTGATAAACTTGAAAGTTTTATAGATTTTTTTTGCACTTTACTTAAAGCATCTGCTGATAATATTATAGACAGAGGGTCTAAGAAGTACCACAGTAAAAATAGTCAAGGGCAGACCAAGGAGAAACACATTTGGCTTCCTGGTCATTGATTAAAGAGTCATATGATTTGTCTGCCCAAGTTGACTTTGAACCTCCCGTCTTTAATCTCAGCCTCCCTTATTGTTAAGATTATAGGCCTGACCAGGCATCCAGTTTGTTGCAACTCTTAGGTTATTTCATGACCACAAAAACTTTATGCAACACCAGGCACTAGTGTCATTGCATGAAATGCCTATAATCCTAGCTACTCAGAAGACTTCAGATCTGAGGAGAGCAATTTGAAGCCAGCCTATGCAAGAAAGTCTATCACTTTCAACTTAGCATCAGAAAAGCCAGAAATGGAGCTGTGCTTCCAGTGGGAGAGTGCTAGCCTTGAGAAAAGAAGCTTCAGGGATAACACCCAGGCCTTGAATCAAGCCCTATGATTGCACATACACACACACACACACACACACACACACACACACACACACACACACACATTACACAATAAACACAAATACTACTACAAACTCAAGAAAAATTAATTATATAAAATTTAATCTGATAGAAACAAATTCTTAAATATCAACAAGGCATTTCCAATGTATTATCGATTTATATTTTTTAAAAAATAAAATGCGTAGCACACATAATTTGTGTTCAGATTTACCAAGCAATTATTTGTCTAATTTTTTCTAGTAGTATTGTCAGTATTAAATTTACATAATGTTAAAACAGAGAAGGGATTATAGAAAAAGGACAGAAGAAGGTTAGAAACATTATTTTAATCCAATGATGGCATGAGGAATATAATATGTAGCTGCAGAAGTCATTTAATTTGCTAGATCATTTTTTCCTTACATTTTGGATTAATGTTATTGACATATTCACAAAATGGATGAAAAATTATTAGTAATAATAAAAAGTATAAAGTGTTTCAGAAATGTGAAATGCTACATAAATGCTTGATGATGGCTATCTTTTCAGAAAGAAAGCCTAGATTTGTATTTATTTCATCAATGCAAAATGCAGCACTTTCATATTAGTTGACTGTTATAAGAAAGAAATCTAATATATGTTCTCAACATAATGAAGAAATAGTTGATTGAAAATGAATGGTGACATGAAATTTACATATTTCAGCTTTTACCTGCCCTTTTCATATTATCTCAAATCTCTGCCTACAATAAATGGATACTTAGTCATCTAGAAAATCAAATTCGGTTGGGCCAAATACTTTGTAATAAAACTGTCCCATAAACTAAACTCCGCTCTGAAGAAACTATTCATGAAAACGAAATACAAATATCAGTTGATATATTATCCCTGAGGGAATAATTTAAACTTTATACAGAGAATTATTGTATTGATCTTTGTAAAACCCCTTCAGTCCGTTGACCCAGTATCTGACCTTGGTGGAGTCCTTTAACTTTGAGCTTCAGCTTGTATAACCATAAAAGCAAGAAGGATCATAATGCCTGCCTTGAACCTCAAGGTAACTGTAATTCTGACAGATCTATGAGGGCTTGTTAGACAAATCTCTTGAATGCAAAGAATAAGGATGTTTAAAAACTATGACTATGCCTTTTTCATTTTATTGAATTTAACTCTCAACAAAGCAAAATAGCTAGTAGTACAGATATGTTACCTCGTTCTTTTAAAGCAATATATAATGTTTACCAATATTTAAGAAACAAAAATATTGACTTATTCTGTTTTTCATAAAAATATATAATTTGCATGTACAAGTTGGTATAATAAAATACATATCACAATGAGACTACTATGACTTCTTTGATGATAGGTTATAAGTTGTGTGTGTATATATATACATATATATATATATTAGATACAGATAATAACTAGCTCTCCTCTCTCTTGAAGTTTCTTTACATAAATTGGCATTTGTAATTCCTGCTCACTGGGCCACCCTTAGCCATATGTTCAAGTGAAAGACCTGGATAATTATTAAGTACTATTAACTGAACAAGGCAAATGTAAGTAGTAAAATACCTTTTGGTATTTTAATATGCTATGTATGTTTAATGTGTTGACCAAGTGGGTCTTGATTATAAAAGTTAAATCAATTCATTCAGTAGGGAAATATTAAGGAAAGAAAATGGTCCTGATACATGTGGATGCAAAAGCAAGCAAGGTTAAGTTTGATTTAAACACCTGAAGGTGTTTGTACATACGAGTAAGTAATATTTAACATTTTTACTTCTCTAAAATAGAATTATGGTAGAAATGCTTCTGTAGAACTTGCTATTATTAAATTTAACTGTTTATAAATATGGTCCTTTCTCCCCACACTTGTACCAACTAAACTTCTATCACCTACTTTCTAGTTGCATCATGTCTTTCACAATTTTTATTTCATTCCAAGCTTTACAATGAGGTTTAATAATAGATCCGAATGTAAAAATGTTGATTCTCAAGGCCAAAACGAAACGTAAAACAACAACCTATTGTCAGCAGAGTCAAGTTTTTCATTATGTTCAAGAACAGGAAAATATTGCACTATATCTAAAAGAGCATAATAAAAGAAAAGAAAAAATGAGTGGAGGAGGAGAGGTTTTGGATTACTAAACATAAGAAATCCACACAGTAAATATTGAATAGAAGTTATGTTTGGGATAAAGTGGGATTAAAGACACTGTGATTCTAAAATAAGGAAGAACTTTAAGAAAGGTAAGTGAATTGTTCTGTCCCTTACAATATTTCAGACCGGTCATTACTGAAAATCTTTTTTTAATTGTATTTTATTGTCAAAGTGATATAAAGTGGATTACAGTTACATTCATTCGATAGTGGGTACATTACTTCTGGATACTCATTCCCATGTTTTCTCCCATATTCTCTTCCTAAATCCCCTCCTAATCATCTTGTTTTTCCTCTTCCCTTCCCTATTTTAAGTAAACATATTAACATATATACAATATACCAGGTAACAAAGTCAGACACAGTATCAACATGAGATAAGCCACAAGGGGAAAAAAAGAGAAAATAAATTATTTCACATAGTACAATAAGAAAATAATTACAAAGATAAACCTCAGGGCAGAGAGTCTAGCTTAGTGGTAGAGTGCTTGCCTAGCATACATGAAGACTGGGATTCTATTCCTTGACATCACATACACAGATAAAGGCAGAAGTGGTGCTTTGGCTCAAGTAGTAGAGCTCTATCCTTGAGAAAATCCAGTCACCAGGCCCTGAGTCCAAGCCCTAGCAAAACAAACAAACAAACGAAAAAAACAATAAACATCTTGTTTCCATATGGTAGACTTTATTCTTGTTTGTAAGATACATAGTTTTGAGTTTTGCATCATCAGAATTGTTTCTGCTATATCAGTAAATATGTCTTATTTTTGAGCCTTCTGTGACTTCTTTTGCCTGATGTGAGACTTCCAAATTTTGTGTATTCCATCTGATGTTAATAAGCACATTTTCTTTTTTATTTTTTACATTATGACCAAGTGAGTTTTATTTTTTAAATGCAAAGAACAGTTTGATATTGGGAAACTCATTAAAATATCTCATTACAGGAATTATATCAAGGATAAAATTATATCACACATTGCATAAATACAGAAGAGTCAGTCCATAGTATATTTTCTGTCCTTTCTGATTAAAATAAAAACTCAGTAAAATAGGAATTAATAGATGTTTTTAAACATGATCACATTCACATAGGTTCTCAAAAGCCAGCATTTTACTTAACAAAGAGACATAATAACCAATTTATACTGTAAGGAATAAACTAAAGTGTCTATACTCCCATCTATTATTTAATGCCTTACTTGATTATAACAACCACAGAAATCAAATCAAGTAATATAAGTATGAAAGAAATTCAAATTATCTTTAACTGTAGATAATAAAATAGTACAAGGAGAAAATCAACAGAATCTAAATAAAACTAACACAAAACAATAAGATTATCCATCCAGAGAAAAGGATGCTCAACTACCACATAAAAATAAAAAGCCTTTTTTTCTACTGTTGGGATAATGTATAGAGGGGCTACAGTTATATTCGCCAGATAGTAGGTACATCACTTCTCACCTATTGATACCCCTTCTAATGTTTTTGTACCCATTTCCCTCCCCCACTTTCTCCCAAACATCTTGTGTTCCCCTTTCCCTTTATTATTTCAAATAAACAAATAAATGTATATACAATATACCAGGTAATAAATCAGATACTGTAACAATATGAGATTAACCAAAGGACAACAAAAGAGAAGAGAAATAACATAGCACATTAAGAACAACAATCACACAAAATAAAGCTTTTGTTTCCATATCTTGGAGATCCTTTCATTTAGCCCCATCCTATATGACCTTATGTATCTAGGTTTTGAGCTATGGTAGCCCTCTGTTAGAAGAGTCCTAGATGTATACTGATTATTACAAATGAGGGAAATCATTGGGCCTATGTTCCTTTGAGGCTTGCTTACTTCACTTAATAAGATTTTTCCCAAGTCTTTTCATTTCCTTACAAATGGAGCGATGTCATTCTGATGGCAGCATACAATTCCACTGTGTGGGTATAAGTACCACATCTTCTTGATCCAATCATGTACAGAGGGGCATCTGGGTTGGTTTCATATCTTCGCTATGGTAAATTATGCTGCAATGAACATTGTTGTGCTAGTGGCTTTAGTATGTCCTTGTTTCTGGACGTCTGGGTAAATGCCAAAGAGTGGAATTACTTGGTCATAGGGAAGCTCTATGTTTAGTCTTTTAAGGAACTGCTATACTGCTTTCCACAGTGGTTGAATGAATTTACACTCCCACCAACAGTGTAGTAGTGATCCCTCCTGGCCATATCCCTTCCAACATCTGTTGTTATTAGATTTCTTAATCATGGCCATTCTAACTGGAGTGAGGTGGAATCTCAAAGCTGTTTTGATTTGCATTTCTTTTGATGTTGACAATCTACAGGCCCTTCTCATTTCCTCTTAAGAGAAGTATCTTCTTAAGTCTTTTAATGGGATGGTTGTTTCTTTGAAGATTTGTTTTGGAGTGATTCAATTTTTTTAGCTCTAGATATATTTTAGATATGAAGCCTTTGTCTATTGTATGATTAGTACAGCTCTTCTCCCATTCTGCGAGCTATTTATCATTTGCTTTTTATTACAATTTACATTGAAGAAGAAATATATAAGCAATAAACATTGAAGATACATGGTTCAATGTGTATTTCCCTAGCTTTTTGAATAACTACAAAACAAGCTGATCCAACATTATTAGGATAGATTCTCAGCATTTCAAGATTTTAATATTACAGTGGAATATGTATATATAACTATATACCCCTTACTTAAATATAAGCATATCATAATTATATATACTTAATTATATATCTTATTTATCTCTCTCTATGTATATCTTTTTATATGTGCCAGTGTTTACTAATATATATGTAGAATAATATATTATATATAATATACAATTTATAATACATGATGTATTAATGCATGTGTATATTTATGTCATGCATATACTATGTGTATATTACAAATGATATATCCATGTTATGTACATGCTAGATGTGTATATTATGTAATATATTACATGTATAAATAATATATGTATTATATATTTATATAATATTAAATGTATTATATATTCCTATGTACATATGCATACAATGTATATTATGTAGAAACATTATTGGATGTGATGTTTATATACATTTCTTATAATGCATAAAATATTTATAATATCTTATTACATATATCATATATCATATATTCATATATACATGTATTGTATATATACATATACATATATATATACTATGGTGCATATGTTACATATGTATATGTGTGTAGAGTTTACAGTATATATTATACATGTACTATGCATAGTATATATAATGCACATACACTGTGTAATGTATATATCATGCATATATATTTATATACTGTATACAATACTACATTGTATATATTTATATATTTACATAGTACATATTGTATCTTGCTATTTATATAATATATAAGGGTTATGTAATTATGCATTGTTACCACCCATGGCGACTAGGGAAAAGATAATATGGAAACCAGATCATGGGGCACAAGGGGACTGAAATCTTCCTCCAGTTTCAGGTGTGCTGGGTCCATTTTACAAGGTATTTATTGACAAGGATGCAGGGGTGTATGGTCAGAAAACGTGAGATCATAGTAACTTTGAAGTCACAAGCACCCAATGCATGATATACTCAAGTGGTAAACAACTTAAGAAACAGGTAACATTAGGATAGATTTATGTCTCTCCCTCACTTCTCAGAAAGGTAAGTGTGGAATAAACCTACACCTAGGAGGTCCTTCAAGCCAGGCTTGATGTACCATTTTAGGAGATTCTCAAAATTAAGAGAGTTTAAGGAAGTCTGTATTTTGATTAATTTATATGTAGTGCAGAATCTTGGGTCTCTGTAATGCTAAGAACAATCAATCTTAGGCTGCTCCCAGCTTTCAGGAGTCAGAAAATGGTATTCCAATTCTCTTATTAGACTTCCTGGATCAGCATTTACAGGTTCCCACAATATATAATATAAATAATGTAAGCATGTATGTATCACACATGTATATCATGCAATGAGCATATAATTTACATGCATTACATTATATGCACTATATGCATATATATGTTTGCATGTAACATATGCATGCATAGACATATACAAGTATGTTTGCATACATACAGATGCACGTGTATATATGCGACATATATTGAAGGATTGAGTCCTCTCTTATTCCCCAGGGTCAAGTAAAGCACCTGGTGCATGCACATATGCTTGTCTACAATCAGGTCATCCTGTCCTTGGTCCTCAGCTGATAAGAGGCCCCACACCCCAGGTGGAATATTCCATTGTGAGCCTAGCCAAACGACATCCACCCTGGACTCCCAAGAGACCATAACCCATTTTTAATTTTTGCTTCCTTGTTAAGCCCTAGAAGCCTACCCCCAAATCCAGCCCCTAGCACAACTTTCAATCCCGAGGGAAGGTCTGTTGCCCTCATTGTTCCTCAATAAACAGTCCTCACCTGTTGACAATCACATCTGGCCTATTCCTTTTCTATTTTCCATACATATATATATATGCATGTATAAACATGTCAATACATATGGGTCAATATGTATGCACACACAACATATATATACATATATATATATACACATAGTGGAGACAAGCATGTCAGTTCCCTCTTTATATATATATATATTTTTTAAATTGTACTGTATTGTTGAGTTAATGTATAGAGGAGTTACAGTTACATTTTTCAGGTTGTGGGTACATTTGTTTTTGAACACTGATACTCCTCCATTGTTTTCTTCCAGTTTTCCTCTCTCTCACCCCTTTCCAATCATTTTGTTTTCCCACCTCTATTTCTTTTCTGTGGAATCCATGAAACTTTGCTTGCTTTTATTTTTTTTCTTTTTTTCTTTTTTTCTTTTTTTTTTTGCCAGTCCTGGGCTTGAGCTCAGGGCCTGAGCACTGTCCTTGGACTTTCTTAAGGCTAGAGCTCTACCACTTGAGCCTCAGCACCACTTCCAGCTTTTTTCTATATATGTGGTACCAAGGAATCGAACCCGGGTCCTCGTGCATGCTAGGCCAGCACTTTAACCACTAGGCCAAACTCCCGGCCTTGCTTGCTTTTCTTAAGACTTCATTGTGGAAGAAGAATATATAAGAAGAATGAATCTAATCATGAGAGCAAAATTCATCTGAATTTGGAATAAAGAGTGGTAATGGGACACCAAATGGAAAGAAAAGAAAAAATAGACATAGCGTTTCCACATTGGACAACTCAAAGTTCCAGGTGAGGCAGATGAAATGAGGGATACTTCAGCATTTCTGCTGAGTTAGTGAAAAAGGATGAATTTTGCTGCATATGGGAACCCAAGAGATGAAAGCTGGATATGTGACATCATTATCCATCAAAGGACAAGAAAGTGGAGAGTCAGGGGTCTTGTGGATTAGCAAGGGTATCAAACCTGAGTGTGCAAAAAGGTGAGATGAGAGTGAGTTTTGAGTGGGAACCAGGAACAGACTTTGCAACATTGTCACATAACAAGGAGTTGCCTTTTGTGGGAAACCTTTGGAAAATGTTTTCAATGACTGGACTTATCTACATTTTTCAAAGGCAATTGTAGGTGCTAGTGAGAGGATATTGTCTCAATGACCACATTATAGGAGCATGGCATAAGAGAGAACAGAACTAAAATTACAGCATGTCAGCTTCAGCCTCAATACTGTTTTTAATATTTAGTTTGACAATTTTCATCAAATTATAGCCCAAAAAATATTCATGCTTATTTTAAAAATCAGCCATAGTTCAAATTCTTTTTATTTAATTTTGTCAAATTTGTCCAGTGTAAGAAAGAAATTTAAGTAAAGAAATGATCTCTGTCTTCTATTGCTTAATTTTTATTCCAGTCCTAGGACTTGAACTTGTGGCCTGAACACTATCCTTGGGATTTCTCAAGGCTAGAACTCTACCACTTGAGCCTCAGCACCATTTCCGGGTTTTTCAGCATATGTGGTACCAGGAATCCAACTCAGGGCTTCATGCATGCTAGGCAGGCCCTCTACCACTAGGCCACGCTCCCGGCCCTTACTTAAAATTTTAATTGCTCCAAGTATTCAAAGAAACAATCCATTGAAAATCTTTGTGGATAAATAAAGTTTCTTCAAAATTCAGTTATATATATATGTATATAATTAACTTTATAGACAAATGATACTTCTGGTAGCTAGATGACACTATTATAGGAAATTACCTCTCTGAAAAGAAAAAGCAATAAAGAGAAAATAAAGTAAGATTATTTATGTCACACAGAGAAACACTGAGCTCAAATAATACTTAGAAATAATGAAACATCTTCTAGTAGTGACTAAAGAAATTCTAATTAGTTCATATGTATCTCTTTCACTGTCAAATTTTATGTCATAGACGTATTCACTTATGAGTTATGTCTGAGTATTTTATAAGTTCAGCAAAAATTTCTTGCATACACTATTACTCTTTTCTAGGGGAAAAATGAGAAAAATACTCTAACATTTTAATCATTAACATTTCCAGTTTGGAAGTTGAAGAGTTTTAATCATGTGGTTCATTTATTCCCTTAAATTAGGATCAAGTAGGAACTATCAGTTTTGATAGAGCTTAAGCTTGTGTTTACATCATATTATGAGCATAACAGTGATAAAATCTAGTTGATAAAATTATTAGAAAGACTAAATACAGTAGGTTTTGTTGTGCTGTTACTAGGTTTGAACTAAATTCCTAGGTGCGCAAGGCTAGCACTCTTCAACTTGAGCAATAACTCCACATCTGTCTTTCGGGTTGTTATTTGAAGATGAGTCTGATAAGCTTTCTTGCTCCTACTGGCTTTAGACCTTGATCCTCAGATCTCAGTCTCCTGAGTAACTAGGATTACAGGTATACACTATTAGTGCCTGGCTAAATATAATTATTGTATTAAATAAGCCTGGTACATAAGTAACAATTTCTAAGTTTTATTTAATTATAATATTCAAAATATAATCAAACAAAAAAGTGATCCAATACCTCACTTTTGGTTTAAAATTTTCTTTAGGTTTATGCATGTCTAAGAATTTTAAGTTTTTAAGTTCAAGCCTGGCACTGGTGGCTTACATCTGTGATTGTAGCTATTCAGGAAGCTAAGATCTGTGGATCATGGTTCAAAGCCATCCCAGCCAGAAAATTGGTGCAAACTCTTACCTCAAATTAATCACCAGAAGTGGAGCTATGGCTCAAAGTGGTAGAATGCTAGCCTTGAATAAAACTGCTCAGGATCTGAGTTTAAGCGCAGAAACGAAATGACAACAACAAAATCCCTTTTTGTTTCCAACAAAAGTCTCTATGTTTTATATGAATCAACATTTTCATTATATGAAAATTAAATATAAATGATAAAATAAATTTAACTTCATAATCTATGTATTTTAATTTACATGTAAATATTTCTTATTAAAACATCGTGCTCATCAGAACCAGTGTCTCACACCTATAATCCTAACTATTCAGGAAGTTAGGATTGGAAGGTAAGTGATTCTTATCTCCATTAAACTACTAAAAATGTTGGAAATGGAGCTGTGGCTCATGTAGTAGAGCACTAGCCTTGAGCAAAAGAAGCTCAGAGACAGCACCTAGACCCTGAGTTCAAGCCCCAGTACCAGCATCCACCACCACCACCCCAAAAAACATTTACTATGCTGGTTTTGTCCTTGAAATTTATAACAAGATTTCTGGATGAACAATGGCATATACATGTATCATTTTCAATATATTAAAATAAGAAGAGTCAGAGATATCCTTTCCTTGTCCTTTGACTGACATCTGTGCTCTTTTCCTAGAGCAGGAATCTTCTCTATACTGTGATGTAACTGTCGTGGAAAATAGTGTCTCAGGCACTCCCATCCTTCTCTTCGAATTCATTCTCATTTCAGCTCTGGCTCATGAACACTCATGCCAGTCTGTAAAGTGGTTGCTACCAGTCAAGAATAGGTAAGCGCAGAACATGACAAGAAGCATTTAAAATCATCCTGGCAATCTATCAGCATCACCATGCACTAGCACACTGATCTCTTCACTGATCTTCCCTTGGTGAAAAGTAGATAAGTTTGCATTCCCTAGAAGCAGTAGGACCACAGGAAAAAGGATGTGATGCTCCATAGTGTGGTGTGTTAAAAGTTACTGAACTACTCTAAGATTCATAGCAAGGAAAATACTAACATTCTTGGCCCAGAAATTGTTCCCCTTTCTTTAGAGACACCTAATTTAAAATGCTATACACAATTGTCTTGCCAATTTAGTATTTAATTTATATTTTTCCAGTATTTTTCTAGTGTTTTATGCTTGGACACATTTTTTATAATCAGTAATATGATGCAATGTTGTTCACTTGACATACTCTGACATCTACTGATCAGATAGATACAAGTTATACATTTTTGATTAGGACTGTTACAAATATACAGCTTCTCACTGAACCTTAATACATGACACTGAATATTGACTTGTCCTATTATTAGGGATGATAAACTGAATTATTTTATTATGTTAATCAAAGAATTCTTCATTATAAGGTTTCCTATGTAATTAAGAAATAGTTGGCATACTGATGGTTTGAGATTATGGAAATGTTGATTGTCATTCTGTTTTAGAATATTCTGGTGCTTCATAGCCCAAGATTGCTGAAAGATTCTTATAAAACTTCTAGTTTTTGTTGTAAATATATTACCCCTGTTGTCACTGTATCTGATTTGGGTACCTGGTGTATTGTGTAAGTGTTTATTTGAATTAAGGAAGGGCAGGGGAACAACAAAATGGTGAGACAAAGGACAAAGTGTGAACCAATGTAACAGTGATACTCACAAGACAATATATGGGAAATGAACTTTATAACTGGGGGGGGGAGAAATGGTGGGATCAGGAAAAGTGGGAGCAAAATGTGGGAGGAAGTAACAATGTTCAATAAGAAATGTACTCCCTACCTTATGTAGGTAACTGTAACCCCTCTGAATAGACTCAGAAAACAAAATTTAAATTTAAAAAGTTGATGATTTCTTGTAGATTGCAATTTAATCATTGTAAAGTCTTTGCACTTGACTAAATCATTTTATATTTAGTGTGAAAAATATATAAAAGAGTTTTGCCTGTTTCCTTTTTATTTGCATATACATATGAACATAATTTATAATTATTTTCATTCAATAACTGTGCTCTCTTATGATTATTCATTTTGAAGCATCAATTTTCCCTAATTTGATTGGTATAAACACTCTAGGGAAAGATACATTTTAGGCTATAGTGACATATTAGATTGAAAGCTCACTTTCATTCATGGCAAGATTCAGACTTATCCTTCCCCGCCTCAGCCATGAGGTTGGATATTTCTCCAATGAATCTTGATTCTATTTAATAATAGTGTTTATAAAAGATATAATCCTCTCATTTTGTGTACTCTGTTTATAGTTACGTTCTAATATTACTGTAGACTAATAAATGGAAGGATTATCTATCTATATACATGTATACACATATGAATCCTTCTTTGTATCTTTCCTTCCATCTATAATTTCCTGTGTGATAAAACATGACAATACTTTACTACTTCCAAATCTAGTCACATGTTTCCACGTGTTATTTCTTCTTTTCCATGTTTGTATCTCATTTCCTCAACATTTAGATCTCATTTTCCTCCATGCATTTAGTTATTTGCTCTGTCTTGTTTTTACCAAAGCTCTTAGTGAAACCAGACTGTATGTGCCATTCTGCTGGAAAGCCACATTCAGCAGTTGCATTACTGATGGCTAAAATTCTATTTCACTTGACATTCTGGTGTGTGTGTGTGTGTGTGTGTGTGTGTGTGTGTGTGTGTATGTGTGTGTGTGTGTATGCACATAGAGAAATGGGTGTGTGTATTTTAGATTGATAGATTAATTTACTTATTTATAAGTGTGTCCCACTCTGGGGCTTGATCTCACTTCCTGTGTGCTGTCCTTTATCTTTCTGTTCAAGTTCAGCTCTTCAATACTTAAATCACAGTTCCATTTGGCAAAATTTTGGTGATTTCTTAAAGATGAGAATCTGATAAACTTCCTGCCCCAGCTGGCTTTGAACTGCAATCTTCCAGTCTGAATCTTATGAGTTTCTAGGACTACAGTCATGAGCCACTGTGACCTGACTATTTATTGGTTATTTTTTTTCATTTTATTTTTTATTATCGAGGTAATGTATAGAAGGGTTGCAATTATATTCGCCAGATAGTGGGTGCATTACTTCTCACATATTATTACCCCTTCTTGTGTTTTTGTCCCTATTTCCCTCCCCCCATGCCCTCTCAATCATCTTGTTTTCCCTCTTCCCTTTCCTATTTCAAATATACATTTATTTATTATTTATTATTTTTTATGTCAGTCTTGGGGCTTGAACACTGCTCTGGACTCTGTCCTTAAGCGCTTTGATTCAAGATTAGCACTCCACCACATGAGCCATAGCTCCACTTCTGGCTTTTCTGGTACTTAATTGGAAATAAGATTCCCTCGTATTTACCTGCCTGGGTCAGTTTTAAATAGTAATTCTCAGTTCTCAACCTCCTGAGTAGCCAAGATGAGAGTTATGAGGCATTTAGTCTAGTTATTTATTTTTTGAAAGTATTGGAGTCCGAAGTCAGAGCTTGCTGCTTGCAAGCTCTACCACTTGTGCCATATACCCAGCCCTTTTTATTTTAGTTGTTTTCATATAGAATCTCATATTTTGCCCTCGTTTCCAGTCTCGAGTATAATCTTGATATTCACATCTTCCAACTAACTGATTACATTCATGTATCATCACATTTGGCTCATTTGTTGAAAGTCTTGTTTCCTTTTTCCTCTGGCTGGCCTTCAACTTCAATTCTCACAATATCTGCCTCTGGAGTACCTGGGATTCTAGGCTAGAGTCCTGTCATAAACCCTTACTTGACACTTGAAACTTTTCTCAGTTAGATCAATAAAATTTTCACACAGATAACTTACAGTTATGACCCTAATTTATTTTGAGCTGGATCAGGCCACATTAATGATTTAACATTAACTGGGCAAAAGGAAGGAGAAAGAGAAGAGGAAGGAAAGAAAAAAAGGAAAGGACAGAGGGAGGGAAGGAGTGAATGAAGAAAGGAGGGAGATGAAACAAGAAAGAAAGGTAGGAAGGAAAGAATGGTAAAGAGATGAAAAAAGTAACATTATGGTTGTAAATTAGTTTTCTAAATTATAATGTAAATGGTATTAAAGTCTCATTAGACATAAAGACTTACCTTATAATGGTCAAAAGATTTCAAACTCATCCCTTTTATTTACATTTTAGCTCAATATTATGGGCAACTTGAGAAATAAAGAAATAATATCTTTATGGCCTAATCTACTAATAGTCAAATATTTAAAATATTTCTTTGGTAGACAAATTTTCATCTTCTGTAAAGTAATGAAAATAGAAGTGATAGGTTTCTTTAATAAGTGAGAAAGAAGTTTTATTGCAGCATTATTTACCATAGCTAAATATGGAATCAGTACAGATGCCCCCTCAATGAATGAATGGATCAAGAAAATGTGGCATACTTACACCATGGAATTCTATTGGTCCAGGAATTCTATATACCTAGGAAGGATGGCATTGCATCATTCGTGCAGAAATGAAAAGGCTTGGGAAAATTTATATGAAGTAAAGTAAGGCAGACACAGAGAAGCACATGTTGCAAGGTTTCCCTTATTAGCCGGAACTATAAAGCTAGAAATACCTATAAAGCTAGAAATAAGCACACTGGGTGGCTCCCAGGTGGTTATAAATGAATTAACGAAAGTATAATTGTGTCTATGGAGAACATAGTAGTATATTTCTTTAGAAAGTCTACATCAAAGACTAATAAAAGGGCCTGGAGTTTGGCCTAGTGATAGAGCACTTGCCCTTGCATGCACGAAGACCTGGGTTCAGTTCCTCTGTACCACATGCATAGAAAAAGTCAGAAGTAGTGCTGGGATCAAGTGGCAAAGCTGTAGCCTTGAGAAAGCCCAAGGACAGTGCTTGGGTCCTGAATTCAAGCCCCAGGACTGGACCAAAAAAACTAACACAATAAATACAAGGAAATGGGTACTTGAAAGTCAAGAGCAGGGGGTAGAAGAATGAATGGAAGCAATTAGTAGAATATGAGCAAGAATTCTTTGTAAATGCCACAGAACTGAGAAAAATTTAGAAAGGGTGAGCAGAAGGAGGGATGTTGAAGGGATGAGACAGACCAAGATGCATTGTATACATAAATTGCTTTGTTAAATGGCAAAGAATTCAATACACAACCCAAAATCAAGAAAACTAAGCAAAAGACAGGCTCAGAAGGGAGGATGAGACCGCTGAAAGGGGTGACATTGACCACTAGGCACTGTAGTTATAACTTGATCTGTTGAATGACAGCTCCTTTGTACAACTACTTCAAGAAAATTAAAATATATATTTTTTAAATGAGAAAGAGCAGTCAGTCCCGATGTTGTCTCAAAGCTTAATCCTTCTTGTAATAAGCAGGTCTTTATCCACAAGTGACAATCGACAATCTTCAAATCACATCCTCTTACCTAGGGATCTCTGGGTGAGGTAGGATTGAGACCGTCAACCAACAGCTGGCATTTCCAGACACTTGGAGGATACGTGTCTGGAAATCACAGCATTGTTTTCCAATTTATTAACTTTGTCAAACATATTATTGTATGCTAATGCATGAGTAAATTTGGGCTTCTATTTAGAAATGAAATTGCAATGAATTACTGCTAGCCCACCCGACTTGATCTGAAAATTGTCTAAAAGTGTGTCCATGAACTTTTACCTGATTTCTACTGTTCAGTTCATTCATTCATGGCTACAAATCCCTCAGGCAGATTCACAACAGTCTCTGATATAAGTGTGCGTTTCTGGATGTGTGAATGCATAATTAGGACAGAGCATGACTGAGGAGTACACAGGCTCAGCTTGTAGATCTTAGCTCACCTTTTCTCACCATTCAAGCTACTTTTGATGAGGACATGTATATTTGTCCCACTTAACATGACCATATAGGCTTTTCTATGTCCTACCTTTATTTTAAAAGTGTGCAGTATAAATTCATGAAAGGAGATTAGAGAAAAATTGAGAAATTTCACCAGTGATAAACTTTGGTAAAAATGGTTTACATTTTTATGATTATTTTCTGAATATCGACTGTTTTCCTATCCAGCTAGTTATAAACAGAAAAGTTTGTTATTTTCAGAGCTAGTTGCGTGAATAATACATCTAAGACTGTGGAAATTACTTCCAGCAACTAATAATTACATTAAATACATTTCTGAATAATGTAGGTATATATTTGAGTCTGTTGCCATTTTCTTTCATAGAAAACTTCACAAACTGAGGATTTTCAACTAATCAAATAAATTTGTGTTTCCTGAAATGCTATAGGATTGTCTCATTTGCTTTTATTTTTTAATTTAAAAACATCCACTGATGACTTCACCATTTATCTATCTTGTAGAGGTGCAATTATTTTAGTAAAGAGCTAGAAGAACATGCCATGACAAGATTGTTGTTTGAAGGATCAGTCTGAATAATCTGATCCTAAAGACTAAGAGAATTACAAACCTAAATACTATTTACTTACAGGTAATTTGTGTGTCTCTTTGCCAGTGTGCGTACCTGGAGGTGACACTTCTCACAAAGCTGAATAGGTGAAAGAATACTCTGTGTCTCATTTCTAGGGGGTCCTAGCTTACTCATAAAAGCCCTGCCTTCAAGAACTAGAGCTCATTACCTCCCATCCACATCACCTTTCAGATTAGGTGTCAGCTAAGTATGAGGGGAATCAAGAATCATTCAGTTACTGGTACCATCCACATGGTCACATTTTTAACATGTTTGGGCAAATTTTTATATCTGACCCATAATTTTTTCAAATAAAATAATACCACAATATGTCTGGGAGTGCTTTGTGCTTTTCAAAGGTCCATGGAGGGGAGTTTAAGTTGGTAAAATTTTTTCAGTCATTTACATTGCCAAAGATTTATTTCATTAACCTGAAATATTTCTAACATGTCAGAAGTAAATAGAATAGCATAGCACAAAACAAGAAATTAATACACATTTAATTAAATATGTAAATAAATTAAAACTATTTCTAGGTAAGTCAGTAAGCCTCAAATCCAAAGGTCTAGCAAGAGCATATAATTTTTTCTTTCTTTTTTCTTTAATTTTTTATTATAATGTATAGAGAGGTTACAGTTATGTTCTCCAGATAGAAGGTGAATTACTTCACACACATTGATATCCCTTCTCATGTTTTGTCCCTATTTCCCTCCCCCCACCCTCTCCCAATCACCTTGCTTTCTCCCCCTTCCCTTTCCTATTTCAAATAAAGAAATAAAAGTATATACAATATACCCGGTAGCAAAGTCAAGTACTGTAACAATATGAGATTAAGCAAAGGGCAACAAAAGAGAAGAGAAATAACATAGTACATTAAGAACAACCATCACTCAAGATAAAGCTCTGGTTTCCATATCCTGGAGATTTTTTTCATTAACCTCATCCTATATGGCCTTATGTATCTAGGTTTTGAGCTGTTGTAATCCTCTGCTAGGAGAGTCCTAGGATTGTACTAATTATTACAAATGAGGGAAACCATTGAGCCTATGTTCCTTGGTCATTACAGCACTACTTATCATAGAAAAGATATGGAACCAACCCAGACTCCCCTCAGTAGATGACTGGATTAAGAATATGTGGTATTTATAACAATGGAATTTTATGCTGCCATCAGAAAGAAAGATATCACCCCATATGTAGGGAAATGGAAATACTTGGAAGAACATATACTTTTTTTTTTGCCAGTCCTGGGCTTAAGCTCAGGGCCTGAGCACTGTCCTTGGCTTTTTCTCAAGGCTAGAACTCTACCACTTGAGTCTCAGCACTACTTCTGGCTTTTTCTAAGTATGCGGTACCAAGGAATCGAACCCGGGTCTTCGTGCATGCTAGGCAAGCACTCTACCACTAGGCCAAACTCCCGGCCAGAACATATACTTTTATTCTTCTTCCTTTCCATTTTATTAAAAGTGAGACTTACCAAAAGATCAAAGTGCTTTATGGAGCTCATAAATCATCTTCAGGTTGCAGAAGTTGGTCAAGGATAATTGAATAATCTTAACATTTCTTCAGAGTACCATGGCAAATAAAGATGCACAAAAAGCAAAATGTAGACGTGTTTTCATTGAGGTTTTTTATATTTTAAGCTAATTTTTATTCTTCATAATTTTGCTAAAGCTCACTAAATCATTTGAGATTAATAGTCTAATTCTGTTATTTTAGGTTTTTTTTCAAAGTATGCAGGTAATAAGGTAGACAGATCCATCCACAAGAAAGTAATTACAAAATATTTCCAGAAGAAAATGATCTTCTTTTTATAGCTTCTGAGATGCATCTAGGCTCACCAAAATTTGGCAAAATGATGGTAACCCAACAAGACTTGGTTAATCCTAAAAAAGATTATCAGATCTGTTTGTTTAATATGCATGGTGGGTTTCTTGTAGACATGAAAGACATATATATATATATATATGGTTTGTAATTATATCAGATAGACCACATTTCCAATGAAAATGTTGTATTTTTCTCCCAGATTCAACATTACTTGTAAGGCTGAGATCAAGAAAATCACAGTTCAAAGCCAAGCTGGAAAACAAAGTTTTCTTATAAAGTTACAGTGAGTTGTAGTAGTATGCACGTGTCCTCCTAGGGATATGAGAGTTTGGAATAGGAAGGTTATGGTTCAGGTCTGAAAATTTAACTCAGTGAAACAATTTGATGTTATTAATTATTGGGCAAAAGAAGAGAAGAAAATGAATAAAGAGGGAAAATTCAAATTAAAAGGAGATGAGATTTTCCACTTTAAACACATTTTAAAGTGGAAGTTACAGAAAACAGGATAAAAAGGGTGGGGGGACAGCAAAAAAAAAATGAAAACAGCAAGGCATGTTGCACATGCCTATAATCTCAGCTACTCATTCAGAAGTAGGAGTATCTCAAGTTTGGGGAAAAAAATGCTGGAAAAGTTAACAAAACTGTATCTCAAAGGCAAAATGCAAAAGGAAGGAGTAGAAGCAAAGTTCAACTAGTTGAATAGCTTTCTTGAAGCTCAGGGTTCCACCTAACATTTGCTGCAAGGGACTAGACTTTAAAGTCAAAGAGTTTGACTTGCTCCAAAATTTCTCTGCATATTATAATCATTAAACTGTGATGTGTGTATTGAAGGAAAGAGAATAACAGTAAGATATTCGTGGAAAAGGGGAAGAAATTGAAACCAATATATAGTCAATAAACAGTATTAAGCTAATTAGGTCTCCATATGGAAAAATAAAATTAGACTGCTTTTTCACACCTCATACACAAAAGAAAAATTCCAGATGGAGTAAAATCTAAATTACTAAAAAGAAACTTCCAAATTTTTTTACGTAGAAAAACTACTTTATAGCCTTGGAAGGTGAGAGAAAAGTTTTTTGAGACACGGTCTCATATAGTGCATGTTGGGTTGCAACTCATGCTGCTCCTGTGTCAATTTCATGGGTACATGGTGAAAAAATCCATCTATATAGAAAAGAAAGGTCTAAAGGCCAGGAGCATAGCCTAGTAGTAGATTGCTTGCCTAGCATGCAAGAAGCCCTGGATTCAATTCCTCAATACCACATATACACAAAAAAATGGAATTGGTGCTGTTCTCAAGTGGTAGAGTGCTAGCCTTGAGAAAAAGAAGCTCATGTCAGTGCCTAGGCCCTGAGTTCAAGCCCCAGGACTGGCAAAAATAAATAAATAGGTCTGGAAGTTTGGCCTAGTGGTAGAGTGCTTGCCTAGAATGCACAAAGGCCTGGGTTCGATTCCTCAGTACCACATGCATAGAAAAAAGCTGGAAGTGGTGCTGTGACTCAAGTGGTAGAGCTCTAGCCTTGAGAAAAGTCCAAGGACAGTGCCCATGCCCTGACTTCAAGACCCACAACTGGCAAAAAATATAAACAAACAAACAAACAAACAAATGAAAAAGGAAATAAAAGTTCTCCTAGGTAACAAAATAAAATGCGCGAATCATCACAAGAAAGTTTATACAAATACAGAATGACAAGCATGCTTAGAACATATACATAAGAAGTTTTATATCACTTCCCATCTCCATTACCTACATGTGAAAATTAAAAAGAGAAATGATTTTTAAATCTACAGAAACAGCAGGAAAACTTAACGTTATAGAGACAATAAAACACTAGTGGAACTCAGAAGAATGCAAATCAAGGCTACAATAAAGTATACTTTATAATTCATAGAGAACATAGCTCTGGTCATATGAAAATAGTAAAGTTCTATAATATCTGCAACTTTTAAGTACAGATTGGAGAGTCATGCATTGATATCTAGACAAGCTAAAGATAGACACGTTTTAGCATATGAACTCCACTGAAATTATTTTGTTTGTGTGGTCATAAGTGCACAAAGTCAAGCTGTTTAATTGACTGCATTTCATAAAAATAAACTTTGAAAATGACCTGAATACCCATCGGTAGAATAATAAACACGATGTAACAGACTGCTTTTATATATCAAAATATATGAGGTTGATTTGTAGACAACACATGAAGAAATCTCATATACAATATATTATTGCCAGCAAAGGGATTTGTGGAGAAATAAGTAGAAATATATGTATCTAAAGAAATATGACAAAGGATGTATAAATATATGTAGTGCATATCATATAAACACACAAATCATGCCAGCAATTATGAGAGCACAAGGATAAATTTATTTTTGTTTGTAATTTTACTCTTTACTTATGCAAAATGACCATTAATACAGAATCTAAACAGGATGAGTGTTTTTAAGTGACAGGTTTAAAAAAAAGTTCATTTCTATAAATTGCTTTATATTAAGTTTGTCTTTTAAAAAATCTTTGAATTAGCATATATTAATTAGCAACAGGACAGAGATTCCTTGTAATATTTCCACACATGTACACATTGCACTTTGAATAAATTCATCTCCTCCACTATATGCAGTATCTCATCTCCTTCTTTCCTTCTTTCCCAACAGCATCTGAGCGGGTTCATAGTAGTCTTTGTGTACGTCTGTGTATTTTATGCAGTATGTTTTGATCATCTTTGTACCTCCTTTCCCACTTTCTGCTTTTTAAATGCTTGTAAATCAATATTCCAATATTTTAATATTCTAATATCTAATATTCTAATGCATAACTCTAGTATTCTAATATCTAATATTCTATCATCATCACCATCATCATCACCTTGTCTATACTCAACAAAGAAACAAAAATATGTATTATATATGATATTACTTGAGCGAAATTTATTTTATTTAAAACGATTATTTCCAATAAATGCATTCACCCACAAATAAAAGAATTTGATTTTTTTCTTCCAAGTTGTGTAATATGTATTTTCTTTATTCATTTATTCAATGTTAGGTGGTTTCTTTGATTCTACACTTTAACTATTGTAAATAGAAATGCAATGAACATATTCAGTTGTATAGAATTACTTTTCTTAAGACCTGAGCATTTTAAGGTGTGTGTGTGTGTGTGTGTGTGTGTGTGTGTGTGTGTACTGAAGATTGGACTAAGGTTCTGGGCCTTATCCTTGAGATTTTGCAATTCCTCTACCACTTAATCCACAGATTTACTTCCTTCTTTTAAGTGGGAAATAGGAGATAAGTATCACATGGAATTCCTGTTTCCTGTGTGGCTTTTACCATTATCCTCAGATCTCAGCTTCCTGAGCAGCTAGGATTACAGGCTCCTAGAGAACATTGGACTTAATAGTAACAATTCTGACTGGGATGAGATGGAATTCTAGGACATCTTTGATTTGATTTTCCTCCATGGTTATTAAGGATGTTGACATTTCTTCATATCTTTATTAGCCATTCCTATTACATCTTTTGAGTGCTGTTCAATTCCTTTGGCCACTCATCAATTCTTTTCCTTAATTTTTAGGCTCCATGTAAATTGATCATAAAGAGCAAAACAAGCTTTTTTAAACCCCATGCAAGTATTTTCTTACATAACAAAACCCTCTTCAATCCCCATGTAAGTATTTTATTAAGAAAAATCATCAGCTTAATTTTTTCCATGTATTTTTATTGTAATTAATAGAACAGTTACATTATATTCACCAGATAGAAGGTGCATTACTTCACAAACACTGATACCCTTTCCCATATCTTGGTCCCCATTTCCCCCCTACCCTCACCCCTCATCTTGTTTTCCCCCCTTCCCTACCTGATTTCAAATAACCAAATATGCATATATACAATATATCAGATAATAAGGTGAAATACTGTAACAATATGACATAACCAAAGGACAGCAAAACAGATGAGAGATAACATAGTACATTAAATACAACAATCACTCATTATATGACTTTTGTTTATATATATATATATGTTTGTTAAACATGACATTTGAAATATGATGTAAAAATAAATAATAAATTCTTTAATAAAAATTATGATTATAAAACACAGTTCTGTATAACAAAATTATATTAAAAATTACATAATATCAAAGTAAATGTTTTGCTGTTTCACTAACAAAAACCTTTTAATATTTTTTAAGATAAACTTACCAGTGCTATTTTTCTAGCTTACCAAAGTCACTGCTAACTGTGAAAGCTGAGTTTCCAAGTCCTTCAATTTAGACCTCTCCTTAAGTGGATAGAAATGAACATATGGCTGTAGTATTTGAGAACATTAATGAGGAAATGTTATTTCTTATGAGAGCTCCTACTCATGGAAAGTGATTGAATAATGTATTTCATTAATAAAAAAATGTCTGTTTTAATTGACTTGTTATGGTTTTAATGAAGTCAGGTAATTTCATACAGTAACAACATGTCTTAGTAGTAAAGCCCCCATATATATTGCTATAATGTTCAAAAAGTGATCTTTGTCAATTTTGGCTGGAACATGCTTCCCAGACTGAGATACAATTACATTAGTTTCCTTTGCAGGTCAGCATGCCTTTCAACCACACCAGTAGGCCAATGGGAAAACCTTAAGCATATTGATAATACATGAGCACTCTTGTCTTGTTTTCTTTATTCCCTTTTACTAGAAAAGAATGACGACACTTACCAGACTTTTCTCCAGAGACCTAAATTGCAAATATAACAAAATGACAACTTTGGACCTGTTCTTCTGAGGCAATGAATTTGTTGTTTATGTGAATCCTTAAATGCATGCAACTCAGTGTGACCAAGGGTAGCTTGTACTCTTACTGAAATGCTGAAATACTTAAATGTGGCAGAAGAATACATTAATGCTCTAAAGTTAGAGTACCACTCTACAGAAGATCAAGAAAGGAGAAAAATGCTGTTTGGAGTGGTGTTTCTGACTCCAGCCTGGGCCTGCATCTTCTTCCACCCAGGCAGGAAAAGTTTGGACTAGGGCAGAAATCTCCCATGCAATTATACATGGTAGCATCAAAGTGATTGCTGATAAAATTCCAGGCCACATAAAAACATTAATTTGGAAATACTTGCCTCTCTATATTTGTTTTAAACCATAGATCTGATACTTTATTGGAAGAACATCTCTAGGGGCATGTTTGGACTTGATTACCAAGTCCTCTTTTCTTTCATCACATCCACCATGAAAACAAGCATGAAACATTTTGTTACTCTAATGGAAAGTTAGTTCTTGGAAACCACATCTAAATCTCCTCTCTCTCCGCCTAATGCACATTAAATATCACCAGTGTATTAGGAAAGAGAATGATGGAGTCACTTTAATTTTCTCAGTGGCTTAATGAGCTGTCAGCCCATAAAAAAGTCCACTAGCTTATGCCCCAAACAATATTGACTACAAAATTTCCTCACATGGAAATAGAAATACAATAAATCTAGACCAAGAAGATGTGTTTGGTTACCAAAGAGTGATTTGGAATCAAGGCAACAATTCACTCTCAATGTGAAAAGGAAAATGTGTTCCATTTCTATACTTGATTCAATTCAGTTAAATGATCTAAAAACATTAAATTCTCTCTCCCTTGGTGCTAGAGTTGCAGAAACACTCAACAAGATACTTAAGATACTTAGCATGAGCAATATTTCAGTAATCAGGACTAATCTGCTTTGCTAGTGGTATGTTCAGGGGAAAATTCAAGTGCCCTCCTTCCCTTTCCATGGCCAATTCAATAAGCACAACACAATGAGGAAGTGTCGTTAGATTTTCCTTGCTTTCACAACTTCTTCCATTCAATTAATAAAGAAAAAACCCACCAATATAACTGGTAGCTTACGCATATAATCTTAGCTACTCAGGAGGCTGAGATCTGGGGGAAGAAAAGTCCAAGAGATTCTTATTTCCAAGTAATTACCTAAAATGGAAATGGAGTTGTGTCACAAAGGGGTAGAGTGCTAGTCTTTCACACAAAAGTTCAGGAGCAGCACCCAGGCCATGAATTCAAACCCCACAACCAACCAAAAAAAACCAGAAAACAAAAAACAGCAAAATACTCAAGAGGAAACTGGACTGTGACGACGGAAACCTAGTTGCCAAGTTTACCAAGTTACAGAGCAAAGTGAAAATGAATGATGTTCAGCATTTTTTCAAACATTTTTTTCTGATCCTATTGGAAATTAATTTTAAAAAATGAAGTTAATTTAAAATAAGCAAACTATACAGAAATTCAATTCACAATAGGCTTTAGAAGAACTCAAAATACTTGTATGCCTGTTGAAGAAGAATCAATATGAAATTAACTGAGAACACTTCATAGCTTTTATTGAGATACAATTGGAATAAAACTAACTGAAGAGAACAGAGTGTGATGTAGAAAAAAAGTTGTAAAATTGTTAATACAATCAATATACTGTATACCTACACATTGCCCCATGGCAGTGACTCACTCCTGCCTCTCTCTGTCCTAGGCCCGCAGCAAGAGTCAGGTTTGCCCTCTGCCTAAATGAATAAATTCAGATTATCTCTAATCTTATATGAATTTGAACTATAAATATTTTCTTTTGGGCACAAAACTAACCTCTAATGTTTGACAAATGTGCTCCTTTCGTTTTGTATTAGAATAACTAGACTCAGAATAACTGGGTTCTATCATATGTTTAACTTGGTAAGAAATTGCTAATCCATATGAAGAAATTCCTATATTTTACAGTCTCATCACCACAGTGTGTTTCCTTTACCACATGGCAACATTTTGTTGGCATTAAACTAATAGAAACTAGCGTTAATTTTTATTTTTAGGCCTACTAATATGTATGTAGTGTTACCAGGTGGTGGCTTTATTTTTCAGTTTCCTAGTGAGTAGCAATGTTAGTATCTTTTCACTTTTTTCTCCATATGTCTCATATTTGCTCATTTTGGGAGTTGTATTTTTTTTCAAGAATGTTTTGTACATCTTGGATACAAGGAATTTCTCAGCTACATAACTAGTCAATATTTTCCTTCAGTCTAGATCTAAGATTTGTTCTTTCACTTTCTTGAAAGATTCTTCACAGGGAATACATATTTAATTTTACTATTTCTACCAATTTGTGATAAGGCTCTTTGCCTTTTATTCTCATCTCTGGCTGCTTTTAAGATTATGCCTTTATCACAGGTTTTGAGCAATGGAAGTGTAGGGTGATTCGGTAGTTCTCTTCACTTTCTTTGGTTTTAGGGTCCCTGGGTTGTTGTGAGAGTATTGTTCTATATTTTCCATCAAACTGGGAAAGTTTCACTACTTTAAATAAATATATATATGTGTGTGTATGTGTTTTACTGTAAAAGCAATGTACAGAGGACTTATAAGTGCATAAGTCAGGAGATGAGAATCTTTGTTTTTGAACAAATACTCTTTGCTCTCTCCCAGTTTTTTTCCCACCCCACTCACAAGTGGTATAGTTCATTTTCAGCATGGAGTCTAGTGAGTATCTCTGCATCATTTATTCACTCTTTGTCTCACCATTTCTGTGCTTCCCCCTCCCCATTACCCTCTCCGAAAAAAGATAAACTGACAAAAGTTAGAAAAAATTAAGAAGAGCAATGAAGGGTAAAATAAAACAAACAAAAAAAGTCGCTCTTGTTTCCATTCTTAAAGTTCATGTCAATAAATATTATTAGATGGGTGCATTCACTCCTAAAAGTAGCTTCCTTTTGTCTCACTGTGTGAATGTCTGGAGATCTGAATATTATATCATGTCCCAATGTCTTTTGTGTCTTTTAACATCCAGCTTGTTTACTTGTAATTGTGTGTGTGTGTGTGTATGTGTACTGTGTGTGTGTGTATGTGTACTGTGTGTGTGCGTGTGTGTGTGTGTGTGTGTGTGTGTGTGTGTGTGTGTCTGCAGGTCCCCTCGGCTTGAACTCAGTACCTGACAGCTTGACCCTAAGCTATTATGTTCACAGCTAGCACTCTACTTCCTGAGCCACAGTTCCATTTGCAGTTTTGGGCAATTAATTGGACATAAATGTTTAATGGACTTTCTTACCTGCGCTGGCTTCAACCCATGATTCTCAGATTCTAGCCTCCTGAGTAATCAGTATTACACATTTGAGTTTCCAGCACCCCATTGAGTTCTTTTGTTTAACCATTTTACACCATTTTCTACTTCCAAGGTCTCAGATTGCATATTTATTAGACTTTTAACATATTCCAATATATCGTTTGCATTCCTTGTATTTTACTTTGATTCTTTTTTTCTGTGTTATAATTTATATATTTCTGTCACTGTGTCCTGAAGCAAACCTTTCTTTTTTTCATATATTTTATTGTAATTAATAGAACGGATACATTATATTCACCAGATAGAAGGTGCATTATTTCATACATTGATACCCTTTCACATGTCTTGGTTCCCATTTCCCTCCCCCCCACCCCCACCCCTCATCTTGTTTTCCCCCCTTCCCTATCTAATTTCAAATATCCAAAAACACATATATCCAATATATCAGATAACAAAGTGAAAAACTGTAACAATATGAGATAAACAAGGGACAGCAGAAGAGATGAGAGATAACATACTATATTAAGGACAATCATTATATGGCTTTTGTTTCTATATCCTAGAGGTCCTTTCATTTAGCATCATACTGCACGGCCTTGTGTACCTAGGTTTTGCTCTATTGCAAATCTCTGCTAGGAGAGTCCAAGGTTTCTAGTGATTATGACAAATGAGGGAAACCATTGAGCCAATATTGCTTTGAGTCTGGCTTACCTCACTTAATATGATTTTTTCCGTCTTTGCATTTCCTTACAAATGGGGTAATGTCATTCTTTCTAATAGCAGCATAGAATTCCATTGTGTATAAATACCATATCGTGTTGATCCACTCATCAACTGAGGGATATCTAGGTTGGTTCTATATCTTTGCTATGGTAAATAGTGCTGCAATAAACATTGTTGTGCTAGTGGATTTAGTATGTCCTTGTTTCTGGATGGTTAGGTAAATGCCAAGTAGTGGAATTACTGGGTCATAGGGGAGCTCTATGTTTAGTCTTTTGAGGAACTGCCATACTGCTTTCCATAGTGGTTGAATGAGTTTGCACTCCCACCAACAGTGTAGTAGTGATCCCTCCTGGCCACATCCCCTCCAGCAACTGTTATTATTGGTTTTCCTGATCCTGGCCATTCTAACTGGAGTGAGGTGGAATCTTAGAGTTGTTTTGATTTGCATTTCTTTTATCGCCAGAAATGTCGAGCATTTCCTCATGTGTCTATAGGCCATTTTTACTTCTTCTTCAGAGAAGACTCTCTTTAAGTCTTTGGCCCATCTTTTAATGGGATGGTTGTTACTTTGGAGGTTAGTTTTGGAGTGACTCAATTTTTTGAGCTGTTGATATATTTTAGATATGAGGCCTTTGTCTGATGTACGGTTGGTGAAGATTTTCTCCCACTCTGTAGGCTTCCTAATTAACTTACTAGCTATGTCCTTTGCCATACAAAAGCTCTGCAGCTTAATGCAGTCCCACTTCTCCAGCCTTTCTCTAATTTGTTGTGATTCTTGATCCTTATTTAGAAATGGCAATAAGAGACCTTCTACCTAAGAAAAGCCCAGGGACAGATGGATTCACAGCTGAATTCTATAAGGTCTTAAAGCAGAGCTCACATCAATACTCCTCAAGCTCTTCAAAGAAATTGAAAATGAAGGTTCTTTACCAAACTCATTCTATGAAGCCAGTATAATCCTCATCCCCAAATCAGATAGAGATTCATCAAAGAAAGAGGACTATAGACCTATTTTTTTGATGAGCATCGATGCAAACTTCTCAACAAAATACTGGACAACTGTTTACAACAAGTCATCAAAAAATTATACACTATGATCAAACAGGATTCATCACAGGGAGGCAAAGCTGGTTCAATATGCGCAAATCAATTAATATAATTTAACACATCAACAGAAGCAAGGACAAAAATCACATGATTGTCTCAATAGATTAAGAAAAGGCATTTGACAAGAACCAACACCCCTTTAGGTTAAAAGCTCTGGAAAAACTAGGAATCCATGGAACATTCCTCAATATAATAAAGGCTGTGTATGACAAACCCACAGCTAGTATTATACTTAATGGTGAAAAGCTAAAGCCATTCCCTTTAAAATCAGGAACGAGACAAGGATGCCCACTCTCTCCACTACTCTTTAACATAGTACTAGAATTCCTAGCCAGTGCAATAAGGGAAGAAGCAAGCATAAAGTGGATCCAAATAGGGAAAGAGGAAGTAAAACTTTCCCTCTTTGCAGATGACATGATTCTGTATTTAAAGAATCACTTAGACTCTACTCCCAAGCTCCTTGAGCTGATTCAAAACTTTGGAAGGGTAGCAGGATATAAAATTAACCCTCAAAAATCAACTGCCTTCCTTTATGCCAACAGTGAGAGGATTGAGGCAATAATCAGGAAAGCAACTCCTTTTACAATAGACTCAAAGAAAATAAAGTACCTAAGAATTACCTTAACTAAGAATGTAAAGGACCTTTTTGATGAAAACTTTAAAATTGTGAAAAAGGAAATTAAAGCAGAACTGAATGGAAAAACCTCCCATGCTCCTGGATTGGAAGAATCAACATTGTGAAAATGACAATCTTCCCAAGGGCTATCTACAAATTCAACGCAATACCCATCAATATCCCAATGGCATTCTTTTAAAGAAATAGAAGAGGCAATCCAAAATTTCATATGGAATAATAAAAGACCCCGTATAGCAAAAACACTTCTTAGCAGAAAGAACCACGCAGGAGGAATTTCAATACCAAACTTTAGACTCTACTACAGAGCCCTAGTGACCAAAACAGCTTGGTACTGGCACAAGAACAGGCCTGAAGAACAATGGAATAGAACTGAGGACCCAGATATTAAACCACAGGCCTATAGCCACCTAATCTTTGACAAGGGAGCCAAAAAAATAGAATGGAAGAAAGACAGCCTCTTCAACAAGTTGTGCTGGCAGAACTGGTTAAGCACCTGCAGAAAACTAAAGTTGGACCCTTCTTTGTTACCCTGCACTAGAATTAACTCCAAATGGATCAAAGACCTCGAGGTAAAAGATGACACACTGAAAACTTTACAAGAAGCAATAGGAAATACACTAGGCCTTGGCATAGGTTGAAACTTTTTTAATAAGGACCAAGAATCACAACAAATCAGAGAAAGGCTGGATAAGTGGTCATGGTTATTTTTTGTATTGGCAGATTAGAGGCTTTGGTTAGTTGAGAGCAATTATCCTTGTCAAAAGACAGTTCTGGGTGATTCACCTTCCCTGTCACTGATGGAAAACTTTAATCTGGTCTGTATGGCTAGAATCATCTCTGTTGCTGGCCTGATGACTTCTAACTCTATCATTTTGCTCCCCTCTTTCCTGACATTGGTAGTATCTTCATATACATCTAGTAATCAACACCTACTGAATATCAGGGAAATTCATTTGTACATTGCCACTAGTCTTTGAATTTGTAGTTCTATTTTTAGTGATCCTTTAACATCTTGTCATCTTCTGCTTTATCAATTTTGCCTGTGCACCAGGATCTGTGTAGATTTCTCAGTCTGCACCACAGCCTGGAAACTCTCAAGGCAGTGAACTGAACAACAATGAGCCTCATTACTTTCAATATAAAAACTCAAAACGAAAAATACTCATTGTGAGGTTTTGTCGATTGTGAAGAATGTCTGAACTATCTGCCATATAATAGCACATTAAATACCTGAAGGTAGCTATCTAATTCTAACCGTCTTCACTTATTCAATTACATTGCCATTTTTTTCAAGAATAAAGTATAGGGGAGTTTTCCAAGAATATTATCATTCTGATCTTTTTGTTGTGCCTCATAGCTTTTTAGTTTGTTAGTTTCTTTCTTTTTGTTTTCTAAAATATTTCCAAGTATGGATAAAGTGACCTAAACAAAATTACCAAAGCATATTATATATTTATTTCATTTCAAATAAGTTCAAGTATATTAAAATATCAACATCAATCATGGTTTAGCTGATTTTCCAGATCATTTTTGAGCTCTTTTCTTTTTTAAAATTTTCATATATTTTTATTGTAATTAATAGAAGGGTTACATTTTATTCACCAGATAGAAAGTGAATTACTTCACAAACATTGATACTCTTTCTCATGTCTTGGTCCCCATTTCCCTCTCTCCACCCCCAGCCCTCATCTTGTTTTCTATCCTTCCCTATCCTATTTCAAATAACCAAATAAGCATATATACAATATATCAGATAACAAGGTGAAATACTGTAAACAATATGAGATAACCTAAGGACAGCAAAAGAGATGGGAGATAACATAGTACATTAAGGACAACAATCACATATTATTTCCTGATCATTTTTAACTAATAATGCATTTTAAGTTTGGTTAATTTTCATCTATGCAAAACTTTATATTCATTTATGATCCCAAAAATCAATAGCACTCAACTCACCCGATAAAAATACGCATTATTTTCAATATTCACCTCCATGAATTGCACACTCACTCTTATACTCAACATTTTTTCCAGACACTTTGCTAGTAACACCATACTATCTACCACTTTTGTGAAGTGATAGAAATATATACGTGTGTCCACTGGTACTGGATCTTATACTCAGGGGCCGGCACATTGTCTCTTAGCTTTTTCACTAAAGTCAAGCACTGTACCAGGTGATCCAAGGCTACATTTCTAGTTTGATCAATTGGTTAGTTTGCTGATTAATTGTAAATAAGTGACTCACAGACTTTCCTGCTCAATCTGGCTTCTAACCATGATACTCTCAAATCTCAATGTCCTGAGCAGCTAAGATTGCAAGTGCGAGTCACCAGGATCCATTCCAGTTCCAAATATTGAACCTTGTATTAAGCTAAGAAGATAAAAGAACATTACAAGCATACACTTGAAGACAACTTAATGAAATGCACCAAACCCTGTTAGAAAAGCTGGTGAAAATCTAAAGCCATTCCCTCTAAAATCAGGAACGAGACAAGGATGCCCACTCTCTCCACTACTCTTTAACATAGTACTAGAATTCCTAGCCAGTGCAATAAGGCAAGAAGCAAGCATAAAGGGGATCCAAGTAGGGAAAGAGGAAGTAAAACTATCCCTCTTTGCAGATGACATGATTCTGTATTTAAAGAATCCCTTAGACTCTACTCCCAAGCTCCTTGAGCTGATTCAAAACTTTGGAAGAGTAGCAGGCTATAAAATTAACCCTCAAAAATCAACTGCCTTCCTTTACGCCAACAGTGAGAGGAACGAGGCAATAATCAGGAAAGCAACTCCTGTCACAATAGCATCAAAGTAAATAAAGTACCTAGGAATTAGCTTAACTAAGAATGTAATGGACCTTTTTGATGAAAACTTTAAAACCCTAAAAAAGGAAATTAAAGCAGAACTAAGGAAATGGAAAAACCTCCCATGCTCCTGGATTGGAAGAATCAACATTGTGAAAATGACAATCTTCCCAAGGGTATCTACAAATTCAACGCAGTACCCTTCAATATCCCAATGGCATTCTTTAAAGCAATAGAAGAGGCAATTCAAAATTTCATATGGAATAATAAAAGACCCCATACAGCAAAAACACTTCTTAGCAGAAAGAACAGCGCAGGAGGAATTTCAATTCCAAACTTTAGACTCTATTACAGAGCTATAATTCTGGCACAAGAATAGGCCTGAAGACCAATGGAATAGAACTGAGGACTCAGATATTAAACCACAGACCTATGGCCAAGGGAGCCAAAAAAATAGAATGGAAGAAAGACAGCCTCTTCAACAAGTTGTGCTGGCAGAACTGGCTAAGCACCTGCAGAAAACTAAAGTTGGATCCTTCTTCATCACCTTGCACTAGAATTAACTCCAAATGGATCAAAGACCTGGAGGTAAAAGCTGACACACTGAAAACTTTACAAGAAGGAATAGGAGATACACTAGGTCTCCTTGGCACAGGTCGAAACTTCCTTAATAAGGATCAAGAATCACAACAAATCAGAGAAAGGCTGGATAAGTGAGACTGCATTAAACTGCAGAGCTTTGGTATGGCAAAGGACATAGCTAGTAAATTAATTAGGAAGCCTACAGAGTGGGAGAAGATCTTCACCAACCAAACAACAGACAAAGGTCTCATATCTAAAATATATCAACAACTCAAAAAATTGAATCACTCCAAAACTAATCTCCAATAAAAAAAATCCCATTAAAAAATAGGCAAAAGACTTACAAGAGAGTCTTCTCTGAAGAAGAAACAAAAATGGCCCATCGACACATGAAGAAATGCTCCACATCTCTGGTCATAAAAGAAATGCAAATCAAAACAACTCTAAGATTCCACCTCACACCAGTTAGAATGGCCAGGATCAGGAAAACAAATAACAGATGCTGGAGGAGATGTGGCCAGGAGGGATCACTACTACACTGTTGGTGGTAGTGCAAACTCATTCAACCACTATGGAAAGCAGTATGGCAGTGCCTCAAAAGGCTAAACATAGAACTCCCCTATGACCCAGCAATTCCACTACTTGGCATTTACCCAACCATCCAGAATCTAGGGCATACTAAATCCACTAGCACAACAATGTTCATTGCAGCACTATTCACCATAGCAAAGATATGGAACCAACCTAGATGTCCCTCAGTTGATGAGTGGATCAACGAGTTGTGGTATTTGTACACAATGGAAATCTATGCTGCTGTCAGAAAGAATGACATCGCCCCATTTGTTAGGAAATGGAAAGACTTAGAAAAAATTATATTAAGTGAAGTAAGCCAGACTCAAAGGAACTTAGGCTCAGTGGTTTCCCTCATTTGTCATAATCAGTAGAAACCTTGGGCTCTACTAGCAGAGATCTGCAATAGAGCAAAACCTTGATACATAAGGCCATATAGTATGAAGCTAATTGAAAGGACCTCCAGGATATTGAAACAAAAGCCATATAATGAATGATTGTTGTCCTTAATGTACTATGTTATCCCTCATCTCCTTTGCTGTCCCTTGGGTATCTCATATTGTTACAGTATCTCACTTTGTTATCTGATATATTGAATTTATTTGTATTTGGTTATCTGAAACTTGATAGGGAAGGGGGAAAACCAATACGGGGAGTGGGTGGTGGGTGGGGGGAGGGTAATGGGTACCAAGACATGTAAAGGGGTATCAATGTATGTGAATTAATGCACCTTCTATCCTTCTAGCTGGCAAATATCATGTAACCCTTTTATTAATTACAATAAAAATATATTAAAAAATAAGTTAATATTAAAAAAAGAAAAGCATAGGAGGAGAAGGAGAGAAAAAAAATAGGGTGAAGGATGTAAAGTTTATCCAAGTGCATTTTGTAAATATATAGAAATCTCAAAATGAAACAATAATTAAGAGAGAGAAAAAAATCAGCTAGTAAAAAGTCTCTTTCTATCCATGAAAGGATCATCGACTCATGTTACTACAGATGGGCTGATGTGAGCCTGATGTGCGATTCTAAGGAAACAAAATTCATCTTGGAATTACTTGGGAGTGTATTAGGATAATGTCAGGTTATTCAGTAAAGTCACACTGCCAATTTTAAGAGGAATGTACTCTGGGGAATTCTCAGAGTTCTTACTCAGCTTCCTTTTCCAATGAAAGTGAAAACCAAAAATCAATCAATAAATAATTAAAATGGCCAAAAAAACATTACAACCAATACAAAAATCTTTTTGTGAATATTTTCTAGAAAATATTTTGTTTAGGGAAGGTAATGTTTAGAGAATATCTAGAAAATGTACCACAAAAGTGAAATCTTAAGGTGTCCGAGTATTACGTAATACAGATGTATTGTATGCCAACTGAGGATTTTTACAAATCATTCTGTAATATTCTATAATGATATTAAGAAGAATTTTACTTGAAGAGAGCAAGGAAAATGAATATGAATGGGCTTTTCCTGACTAGTAAGTGAAAGCATTACATAATTCATCAGAGGAGTCACTTTTATAATCCTCATAAATGAGTTTTATGATGATAGCAAATCAGAGGTATATGAGAAAAATTGTAATCTGAGTCAAAATAATTTTACCATTAATGTCTGATTTGGATAATCTAAATTTATTGAACTGTAGTTTCATATAATTGAGAAACATATGCCAGTCAATAAGCATTGAGAAGAGTAGAAGTAAAATGTTGAAGTTAGTGGAGAATATCTTTTAGGCTGTTTTCTTGGAATGGACTATAATACTCAATGCAACGAATCCTATAATGAAAACCAAAGCATGAATGGAAAAGCATATTTTACCTAAGAGCTGCTTGAGAAGATCCAACATGAGATTTTTTCTAATAATAATACGATTACTGCTTTGAAAGTTTATGTCCTAGGATAGGCCAGAGATACTAAGTTATAACAAGAATGCTGGTAGAAAAATGACTGAAGAAATCAGAAGAGTGACAGCAGTAATTGGATCGCTGTCTTTGGCTATAAAATTAGAAGACACTTTGAAACAGTAATAAACATAAGAATTATGCTTTGAAGGATTCAGTCTGGAAGTTATAACACAAACAGAGATGGGGAAAAAAAGACCTCGAAGTCAAAATGAATAATAAAAAAGACCACAATTCTCAGGGACTGGGAGTTTGCCCCAGTGGTAGAGTGCTTGCCTAGCATGCATAAAGACCCAGGTTTGATTCCTCAGTACAACATACATAGGAAAAACCTGGAATTGGTGTGGGGGCTCAAGTGGTAGAGCTCTATCTAGCCTTGAGAAAGTCCAAGGACAGTGCTCAGGCCCTGAGCTCAAGCCCAGGACTGGCAAAAAAAAGACCATAATTCTCTAGCATGAGTCTTCTTTTCCTTTCTGAAAGAATTTAATTTATACTTTAATATGAAATTAGTGCCCAGAGTTTTAAACCGGTCAAATTACATCCATCCTTATTGGTAGTGTCTCTTCACAGTTTCTTGATTAGACCGAAAAAGAAAACAGGAAGTCAACCAAAGGTCCTGATCTTTCTATGTAATATTTTGAAATTGATAATGATGTCTTTAAAGAGAAGACAATGTGATCACTAGTTACCTTGGCCCAGGTGTCAGGCTGAGGAATTTAGTCATCAGTTTGTTCCTCATTATTTCCATCTCTGAGGGTGAATTGAAATCCATACCTTCTATATCATCTTCCTGAGTAAGTAAGACAAGGAGACTTCTCCCAGTTTAGCAAGAGCCCTATGATGTATATTTGCTTTCTCTGTGAGTAATCAATCATTTGTGAGTAAACTCCATCTCATTTATAACCTCTTCTTAGAACTTAGTGTATTATCTCCCACTCCATACCATAGCAACCAGCAGCAAATTAATTAATAGAAAAGAGTAATGGGGGGGGGGAGGGAGAGGGATAAGGAGAGGGAGAGGGAGAGAGAAGAGGTAAAAGATTTAAATTTGTCAGCATTTTAACAGCATACTCCAAGTTCCTCCCTTGGAATTTTGAACGATTGCTGTAGTTATTTTAGTGGTATTAAATAATATTAACCACAGCAGGAATTAGGTGGTTTGTTAGCTATGACTTTGTGAGAACTTGAATTAAATGTTTTGTACTAAAGGGGATTGACTTTGATCTTCATTCAATAAGATCATTCGATTGCAAAGCAATTAATGGTAGTAATAGAAACATTTCAGAAGTCTCTGACTGAACAATACTACCTCATTTCCTTTAATTCATAAGCAGACTTTAGAAGGAGTTATTATTTCAACTACTTTTTCCAAAGGAAGTCAACAAATACAAACAAAAATATGGGCTCATGGTAGAGTCTATCTCACCATCTTTAAAGGAAAAACCTGCCATAAAATGTGAAGATAGAGCCAAGTCCTTATGTTCTCTTGTTGCTACTGTGGAGCAACATGGATATGGGGAGGGACAGCCCAGCGAGATGGTAAGTATGGATAACCCAGCCCTCCCCCAATTACCAGGGAAGAAACCACACTGAGCCAGGAGCTGTGTCAGCCATGAAAGCGCAACAGATCTCTCTCGTTTATTGCGTCAGGCGATTAGTTATATACTGTTGGGAAAAGAGAAGGTGGGAACTGGGAAGCTAGCCAATAGGAAGAGGACCACTGTGCTATCACTAAGGGTCCAGGGAAAACTTTTACACTTTTACTGGGCCGGACAAGTGCAGGAAAGCGCGCGAGACCTGCGCGCTGCAGGGGGCTCAGTCAAATCACTACACAGAGATGCCTTAAGAGGTGTGCAAGGAGAGCAAGGAATGCCTGGACAAAGCTCTTCAATGGCCACTGAGCTGGAATGATGATCAAGCCTCAGAGATGATGGTCAGGCCCCAACATTCTCTCACAGTCCACATTTCAAGAATACTTGAACACTACATAAATATAATAGCTATGGTTTACAAAGCTTCTTAATTCATCAAGCTTACATAATACTTTTGGAGATAACATATGAAAATTATAATTGTATTAAATATATGAGTATATAAAAATATAAAAGAATTATCTAAAAATAAATATAAGAATTTGGATAATTTTAAGTTCTAAGAAGAAAAACAATGTTGAGAAGAGGAATATGCATTGTTAATGTGCCATTGTTAATGGGGAAAGAAGGGCACAAGAATGGAGGAAAGAAGTGTAAGCAAATGCAATCATTGTGTTTAATGTACATTGTGCACAAAATGAACTATGTAGCTTGTGGGTGGAGATGAGAGAGAGAATGTGGGGATGAATGAAGGAAGGAGTGGCATTGTCAAGAAGCATTGATATTGGCATTGAATTGTAACCTCTTTGTAAACTACAGTTTGAAAAGAATTTTAAAAAATTGTTAATGTGGTAATGAAAGGTTCAAATTGAATTAAAATGGACAGAGCAAGTCCCACTGAAGAGAGGGCTTACAGCATAAATTAATAAAATTAATGAAATAATAGGCTGTATTGGTATTGTAAAAAATGTTTTAGAAAGAAAACAAATAGAAAATATAAAAACCTCAGAGCAATAGACTGCCTCATGTTCTTAAAGTAGAAAGGAGACCAATATGGCTGAAGTAGGATGAATAAGGGAAGACCAGAGTGAAAGAAACAATCAGACAAATACAAAAGTATCAACTTGGTAGTCTTACATGTTATTAAACTCAGAAGCCTTTCATTGTGAATGATATGAGAAGCCACAGGTGTATTTTCAGTGTGTGCCTATGGTGGTCAAACTCCTTTTTGGATAAAGTTATTTTGACTATTTAATCAAAAATATGTTATAGGAAGGATGCTAGGATCAGAACCACCAGTTAAAATGGTATTGCCAAACTCCAAGCAAGAGATGAAAACAGCTTGGGCTAAAGTAACAAAAAAGGAAGCAACGGAAATTATTGAATTTTCTGTTTATTTTAAAGACAGTGCTCCAAAGTTACTGATGCTGTAGGCATGAGATACAAAGTAAAGCAATAAAGAATGACACCTAATTAACCTCTAATCAAGAGAAAATGCAGCAGTCATTAGCTTAGAGAAAGAATATTGAGAATGAGCAGGTTTTAGCAAAATCATGTAATATTAACAAAGACAATCTTGCAAGTTCAAGAAAGAACAAATGTGGTGAAGCTAGAACAATGGAACAGACTATTTCGATGAGTTTTGTTATCAATATTCAAGTGGGCTAGGACTAAAAGTATACATAGGAATACAATTGACACTGTGTTTTATTGTGTTCAAAGATGGGATATGCAGTAGGATATGCAATGTAGATGTGCAAAGGTCATGTTCAGAAAAGTAATTGTGTAGATGTTGATCTAAAATATTGCTAGAACATCAAGTCTAAAATGGTGATTCTGGCCTTGGGAAAATGAATAGTCATGACATTTTTTTTTGCCAGTCTTGGGCTTGAGCTCAGGGCCTGAGCACTGTCCTTGGACTTTCTCAAGGCTAGAGCTCTACTACAGCACCACTTTGGCTTTTTTTTCTAGATATGTGGTACCGAGGAATTGAACCCGGGTCTTCATGTATGCTAGGCAAGCGCTCTACCACGAGGCTAAACTCTGGCCCAGCATGACATATTTTTAATACACTGATGATATTGCTAATAATGCAGACAAATATCATTAAAATTTACTATAGTATATTATGCTTTAATATTTATTATAATCATAGTATGTATTCCAAAATTTTGAATAATATATTTACTTATACAATAATGTATTTGTAAGCTTGTTAGTGAATGTAAGATGTTAAATATTTTTTCAGATTCTAATCAGTGTTTTATTAGCTTTCGGAAAGCAATTTCAGGCTATGGAGCTTAGAATGGCCCATGATCAGCTGAAAACCTTCCCTCTGTTCAGTAGCAATGCAAAAATCCTAAAGCAGATGATATTTGTTGAACGAAATTTGGACTCACAAGGAGTAATGTAATAAAGATTAAAGTCAGATCAAAGAAAGATTAAAACTTATTGAGCTTATTGTTACAGTATCCTACCTTGTTATGTGGTATATTGTATGTACATCTATTTATTTATTTGAAATAGGATAGGGAAGGGAGGAAAACAAGATGAGGGTTAGGGGGTGGGAGGAGGGAAATGGGGACAAAAGCATGAGAAGGTTTATGAAGTAATGCACCTTCTATCTGGTGAATACAACTGTAACACTTCTATTAATTAATATAAAAATAATATAGAAAAAACAAAAAATACTTATTGAGCTGCAACTACAGCAGTTAATGATTGTGTTTTATTACAAGAATGGTTTATGTTAATTCTCACAATAAGTTCACCAACTTTGAGTTGGCAATTCCTCCTATTCAGGCCAGTCACGCCAATAGCCTGGTTATCAGACATGCATCTCCATTGTCTGACCAATCAGCTTCAAGGAAATGGAATAAATATTTCCTATTGGCCATCAAGTAACCTCTTCCACAAAACAGCAAGCATTTACTTTACTAAACTCAAAGTGTAATTCTACCGTAGGTTTCAGGTAGATGGAAATATCCTAAGAGTCTTGAAAGGCTGTTAAAAGGCCTGATCAAACATCTTAAAGGGTGGAAGACTTTGTCCATGAGTCCACAATTCCATCATGGCTTGACAGATGAGACAGAATAGAGAAACTCACAGGACATTCAGCAGGGTGTGCATAAACTGCCTGCACTAAAATGTTTCTTGCTTCACTCTCCTTTCATTCCAGCTGGGTCCAGCTGGCCAAACGCAGTGTACAGCCCCCTCCTCACACCACATTTATTAATCCTCTCTGGACACACCTTCTAAGCCACAATAGAAATGTCTTTTATGAATCCCCAAGTATCTCTCAACCCAATCCAGTTGACCATAATCAAGACTAATTATAATCCATGACCAATATGCCTATTTCATTCTTGTAAAGTATACAAATGAACAATTACTGCTCTTTTACCACTTTATGAAATTGCATTACTTATCCCAGTCCTTCTCAATATGACGTGAGTAGTGGCAGTTTTATGGTGGAAATGATATCAGTTTTGTACATAGTCACATGAGAATTTAATGTAATATTGGAATCTCTAACATTTATGAAAATATCTGTTCAGAGCTAGGTATGAACCCATAAACAGATAATAATCAGATGCCTAAGTATAGGGTGATATAGTTATAGACTGCAGAATACAACTCCAAAGAAAATCTGGGTATGGTGGCTTATGCCTATAATCTTAGCTATTCAGGAGGCTGAGATATGAGGATCACGACTCAAAGCCAGCTGATCACTAAAGTCCATGAGACTTTTATCTCCAATTAACTACCAGAAAACCAGAACTATGATTATACTTCTCAAAGCCTGGTGATTTAAGAAAAAGAGATAGGAGGCAGAGAGAGAGAAATGGAATCAAAAGAGATTAACAAAATAGCCTAGGTTCAGCAACTGAATCTTGAAACTAAGACTTAATTACTTTCTATGTATTTGTTAGAAGTGTCGACACACACACACAAACACACACACACACCTATATATATGTATATATATGTATATATGTATATATATGTATATATATACATATATATAGGTCACTGGAAAAATTATGTGTCAACTTAGATCTAGTTTATAAGGCAAAAAAGATATAAAAGCTATGTATTAAAAGAAAATCCTTAAATACCTTTATTTTAGTATTTTAAGTGTTTATCCTAATTTAGTGAATTCACATGAACTGGTATGACAGAGAAAGTGGAAAGGATATCCCGCATAATTAAGATGTATAAAACCAGAGCTAAAATTTAGAATAACTTTTAAAATATTTCTTAGTGTATAAGGTAGAAAATTATTTTGTTTTTGATTTGGTATAGAGATAAAACTTAGTATATTTGTCCTTTAAAAAGTCAAAATGTTCTCCTGTGCTTTTAAATTAATATTTGATAAGAGTAATCATCTCTCTTTCTGATTACCTTATACTTTAGTGACACAATATGGTGCATTTTAATCAATGGCAATATATTACTGATACAAGACATAGATACTCATTGTTCATCTAGATTATAATTGTATATTCTTTTCCTGACAGTGGGATAAATTTGTAGGGTTTATAAAAGGCATTTCAATAAAAGTAAAATGCAAAATGCTACTTGAGTTAGATCTACATTCTAACAGTTGTTTAGATAGGAAAATGGTTCAATACAGTGATAAAATTATCTTTGGCAACTCTTCCCTACTAATGTACTTATTTTTCTAAAAATTATTTATTGACCACTTAGTATATAAAGACACTTTCCTTGGGATATGGAGATAAAAGATGCACTTTATTATTTCTTATTGTCTTTTATGAAGTTGTATACTGGGATTTCATTTTGTTCACATATGCACACAATGTACCTTGAATCCCTATTGTGCTTTTTTTATAGGAAAAAAAACAGTGAAACAAAAGTAACAATATTTCATTAAGATCCTGATACAAAAAAAGATCATATGTTCTGGAAACAAATAGTATCACTTCAAACTCTTACATAATGGTAGAATCCATGGAGTTCTGGGGCTGGATGAGATTCCAAACAGCAAGCAAGAACCATAGCTGAGTAGAGGATATTAATAAGCAGATATTGTGCAGCTTAGCTGTCTCCTTCCATCTATATTTAGCCTTAAAGTGTTTTATTCCAAAATAAAATACTAGCACTTAGTCATAAATGTGTTACCTTTGGCTCTAATGACTAATATGAAAAAAAAAACAAAAATACTGATCATGACTTTGTTAAGCTTTTTCACTGGTATATTTGAAATCAAACAGGATTAAGTATTAAATCTAAACTATCTGATGCATTCTTCAGGTTATGATAAAATTAGACATGCATTTAAACTTCCAGTCTCTGTAATATTCTAATTCCAAATGTTTTGTGTTTGTTAGATGCCAATATTAAAGGTATTTCATTCTTCTGAACTTTAGTCACGTCTGTGATCTTTTCTCATTACATAGTAAATACCCAGGAAAGCATAATTAGCTGTTAGTGATTTATTTCTCTCTGTTCTCAATGAGAAAATAGGTCAGCAGTTCACTCTCTGTGAAGTATACTTTCTTCAAGAATCAGTCCATCATTGTTTCTGCTATTTCTTAAGCATCAGCATACTATTTAACCTTGAGGTTAGCTGTTACAAAACTCAGCATCAATGTGCAAATACTCTGCTTTGCAATGCAGCAGGGACACACAAATATCTTACTGTAAAGATTATATTAAACTTCAGTGAAAATAGCAATATTGTTTTCTACCCATTCCTTGAGGGGGGATGACTGCAGACAGTGTGGCTTCTAAGTAGAAAAAACTGGCCAACAAACACTATTTTCATATGAGAGAAAAAGTAATATATCTGAAGTATCTGGTATAAAGCTAAGATCAATACATATTGAGAGAATACTTAACCAGTGAGATGATCTTAAAAATATTAATAGCACAGGCACTGCTTGAATTTCAAAAAGAAGGACACATTGGAGCTGAAATAACAGTGACTATACATAGCATTTAGGAAAATCTGAAGTATGAAAAAAAATTTTTCTCAAGAGACTTCTAACTATTTCATGTCGCATCCATTAATTAATTCTCCTGATGCAGAATAGCAGAAACGTTCAGAAACAAGTCGAAAAAGTGCCAGCTGCACAGAACCAGAATTGATAGATGACTCAGAAAGAAAATTCTTAGAACAGGAATTGCTTTGAAGCCAAAGGTCTGGATACAATGCAGAATTTGGATTTATCAAACATGTTGCAAGTCATGGTATCATTGGTCTGCAGATCACAGAGGTGTTGGTGATGAAGCTGAGTTTGTTGGTCAGAATTGTAAAGATGGTAAGGGAAACATTAGTGGGGAATCCCAAAAAATGACCTCTCTCTTACTGTCTAAGACATACCTGGTTCATTTTGGTTCTTGTCTATCAAATTTCTTTATCTCATTCTTTTAAAAATTATCTTATGGGGGGGGTGGGAGGGGAGGGAAATGGGTACCAAGACATGTGAAAGGGTATCAATGTACGTGAATTAATGCACCTTCTATCTGGCAAATATCATGTAACCCTTTTTCTAATTACAATAAAAAAATGCAAAAAATAAAAAAAATTTAAAAAAATTATCTTATTTTTTTACATCTTTTTCAATTAGATTTTGGGTCAAAATCTATTCTTTTGTATTTATTGACCAGAATTGCACATTGATATCTCATATTTCTAGTATTACACAGATGTGTTTATTCTTCCTAATAATTGAATTTTTGTCTTCATGAGTGTTATCTTCACTCTATGTTCAGCAACCCTAGGTACACAGACTTTTCTCTTAAAAGCCTCAGGTAGGCATTAAAACAAGCATTTCAAATAATTGTTGCTTCTTGATTTTAGGTATGATTGCCAAATCATGTAATTTTCCCTATTTCCTTAAGGAAATAAATGAAGATATAATCCAAAAAGTAAAAAGAAAGCAAATGTAAAAGCTCTGCCTTATCTGTTACAGAAGTCCTCTGACCCCTTTTGAGTTTTCTACATATGTATTGCTCAGAGTGAAGAATACAATGGGAATGAGGAGGCTGAGGAGAGACCTGGAAAGCTAGGAATAGGCAAGGACAGAGTTGTCTATAGTCTTGAGAGATCAGAGCTCCTAACAACATGATTTCACACTTCCAGCCTCCAGAGCTAAGAAAAAAATGTGGTTTTAATTCACCAATCTTGTGACATTTTTATGGTAAGCTTAGAAATCTAATATACTGTGTTATGAAAGAGTCCTCATTATTCTTCAGATACTGTGGAAATTGCTCATTATAGTTCTTCTGTCTAGATAACACAAATTTTAAAATTGTAAGATCTTTCCAATGTATTCAGTTAAAGTGAAATATATTCAGTCAATAATATTTACATCCTGTTGTAGTGAGTTATAATTTTGTTTGGATGTTTGCCAGTCGTGAGGCTTGGAACTCAGGGCCTGAACACTGTCCTTGTACTTTTCTCAAGGCTAGAGCTCTACCACTTGAGCCAGAGCACCACTTCCTTCTTTTTTCTATGTATGTGGTACCGAGGAATCAAACCCAGGTCTTTGTGCATGCTAGGCAAGCACTTTACCATTAGGCCGAACTCCTGGCCCCATAATTATTTCTTTATACATTAATTTTACCAACTTAACTATAATTTCTCTTTTATATGGATTATATCATTCTAAACATACAAGAGTAATTAATAAGTGTTTACAGAAAAAAAGACAATATGTAGAGAACAATGGGTAAGTTAAAATATGGAAAATGAGAGGATAGTAAGGAAAAGAAGAAAAGATAGAAGAATAAAAGAAAAATTTATGACAACAACTAAGTTCTGTCCTTATTTGACTTTGTAATATCTGGGAAATTTTAAAGCATTCAACAATTCCTGTTCCCACAAGGAATAGACACTATTGGTTCAGATGCAGAATTGTATTAACAAAAGCAAACTTATTGACTATCATGTTCAACGTACTATGTCAAATATTAGTTATAAACTGTCTTTAAACCTAGAAACAAACATTTAAACAAAAGGTATCATCATCATCATCATCATCATCATCATCACCATCACCATCAAGTCCTATCCTGACTTGCACTTCAGGCCTGGGAACTGTGCCTGAGGTGTTTTTACGGTTTGGTTTTTGTTTTGTTTTTGCTCAAAACTAGCACTCTACCACTTAACTCACAGCTCCACTTCCAGCTTTTTCATGGTTAAAGAGAATATTCTCCTGGACTCTCCTACCTGGGGTTTGTTTTGAACTGGATCCTCATATTTCAGCCTCCTGAGGAGCTAGGATTACAAACATGAGCCATCACACACTTGGCTAATAGACGGTATTATTCTATTCACAGAGGGTCAAGATGTACTCAAAATCCTAAATGTACAATATGGTGAGATAGCTGTATAAGACATGGATAGTGGTAATTGACAGCCATTTTCTTAACCTTCCTATCACATGTTTAATATGGCCTTAAAAAGGACTATAGTCTTTACAGTTTGGGGTTTGGACTCTTTGGACCTTTTAATGCCTGTCTCTGATTCTGAATAGCTTTTTTATTTCTTTCCAGGTTATCTGTTTATATCTTTATTGTTTTCACTACCCACAGGTGATGCTGGCCTATTCATCGACGTCAAGTGTGAATAGGAATATAGCTGAGTTCACATTCTGATTCCATTCCCAATTGTGATGTTTTCAAAGGACAGAGACACTAATCTGAAAACACAGGAGCAGCTCTATCCACACCAGAGCACCAGCTGTACCTTTCTCATTCTTAGCTTCTTGTAAAAAAAAGCAAAGAAACATTTTTTCTCTTTTTTGTTGTAATTAATAGAAGGGTTACAGTTATATTCATCAGATAGAAGGAGCATTACTTCACACACATTGATACCCCTTCTCATGTTTGTGTCCCTATTTCTCTCCCTCACTCCTCCCCTCATCTTGTTTTCTCCCCTTCCCTTTCCTATTTCAAATAATCAAACATAGAAACAATATACCAAATAACAAGTTAAGATACTTGTAACAATGTGAGATAACCAAGGGACAGCAAAAGAGATGAGAGATAACATAGTATGTCGGGGTTTTTAGCACTCTTTGCCTCCTGACCAGCAGGAAGGGCAAAGAGAACATGCCCCGACTAAGACAAGAAGGAGAAAGGATAGGGCCAGCTGGCCTCCTTCACCCAGCCCTCCCTCTCCAGAGGGAAGACACAGACTTGCCAGGGAGAATGTCACAGCAGACTCATTTAATGGGAAAATACCAGAGGCTAAATAAGAGGCAGGATTTTCTATTAACATAAAAGTAGGCAGGACATGGGGAGGTAGGTGCGGTCAGAGAGGGTGGCAGGGCCAATCCATGGGTTAGAGGTAGCCTTATTTTACATCACAGACCACAGCCAAACCTCCCAACCAGGAGACAGGCAGGTTGCCTCTCCAAAACCAGGAAGTGAGCACTGGGCCACGAGGTAGGCCTTTTATCCTTGTGACATGCCCCACAATAGTACATTAAGGACAATGACACATTATATGTCTCTTGTTTCCATATCCTGGAGGTCCTTTCATTTATCCTCATCCTATATGGCCTTATGTATCTAGGTATGAGCTATTGGAATCCTCTGCTAGGAGAGTCCAAGGTTTGTATTAATTATTACAAATAAGGGAAACCATTGCACCTATGTGACTTTGAATTTGGATTACTTTACATAATATGACTTTTTTCAAGTCTTTCCATTTCCTCACAAATGGGGCAATGTTGTTCTTTCTGATGGCAGCATAGAATTCCATTGTGTATAAAAGGAAACATTTTTTTAACACATGTAAAAATGTCAAGTTCATTTTTTTCACACTAGCCTCTCTTAAGGACTACAGGGAATTTATCTATCTCAATAAGTGCGAAATGATAAACTCAAAAATAAATGGTAGTCTTAGCCATATGTGAAACAAGCACTGTTGTTTTTTTGTGATACCTAAATTATATATTAACTACATCATCTGTAAGAAAAGAAATGAAACTCAATCAAGACTGAAACATTAGAAAACTACAGACTCTTTGAAAGTAAAACACCACAACTTGGGAGCCACAAAGAGGAATATGAAAATTGAGCAAAACCACACTCAGCCTTATTTATCAATTTCTTGTTTAGCCTATTGTACAGAATCTTTGACTTCAGAGATAAAAATAAGATGCTGGCTAAGTCACTGTATCCTTTACAATCATTTGATGCATTTTCCAGGAACAACTTATAAATTTCTGAGCCCAAATGTAAAACCAACTTACATTTCTAAAATGACTAAGCAATCTGACATTTGGGATGTTATTGTGCTTGTTGTACTATGTCAAGAGACTTCCAGGAAGTTTGTGATGGCAGACTTTATTCCTGGTTAATTAGTACATCAAGAGAAATTTCATTTGTTTTTTAATGTGTAGTTCTGTAGAGAAGCATAATGGATAGCGATCAGATAATCAACTAGTACGTGAATATGCAAAACAGAAGTAAATTAAAAGAAACTGCTTAGTGCTAATTTGCATTTTCAGAGGGTAAAAACTGTGGGTTTTCTGCATCGCTTATTATGAGGCTTAATAATTAGCTGTTGTGTAATTAACTGTTAAATCAAGAAAATGTAGCTACTCTTGCTTATGAGAAGTTTAAATAGTGTTGTGTTCCCAAGCATGAAATATATGCCTTCCATAAAGTAGGCCAGTAACCTAGTCTCTCTATTTCTACATTCAGTAATGCCTATCAATTTAAAAAATGGTATTTTTTCCATTAATAAAAGTTCTAAAGAGGATAAGCAAAATTCTGCTATTTTACATGTTTTACTCCAAATACATTTTTGTTTTATATTTCATATCATGATGTAAAACCTTATAAATTTTAAAAGTGATTGAAAAAATGTCATTAAGTCCATTTCCTTGCCTCTTGAAATGCTTATGTAAAATTATAAATACATAAATATATATGTAGCTTTTTAAAACCATGCACTAGAATGCTAGTTATTTCATTCATAATTATAGTGAAGTAATTTGTGATCACTTCTTTTTTTTAGTTTTTTTATAATTTTTTATTGTAATTAATAAAAGGGTTACATGATATTTGCCAGATAGAAGGTGCATTAATTCACACACATTGATACCCTTTCACATGTCTTGGTACCCATCACCCTCCCCTCCACCCACCACCCACCACTGTCTTGGTTTTCCCCCTTTCCCTATCAAATTTCAAATAACCAAATACAAATAAACTCAATATATCAAATAACAAAGTGAGATACTGTAACAATATGAGATACCCAAGAGACAGCAAAGGAGATGAAAGATGACATAGTACATTAAGGACAACAATCATTCATTATATGGCTTTTGTTTCAGTATCCTGGAGGTCCTTTCAATTAGCTTCATACTATATGGCCTTATGTATCAAGGTTTTGCTCTATTGCAGATCTCTGCTAGTAGAGCCCAAGGTTTCTACTGGTTATGACAAATGAGGGAAACCATTGAGCCTAAGTTCCTTTGAGTCTGGCTTACTTCACTTAATATGATTTTTTCTGACAGCAGCCTAGAATTCCATTGTGTACAAATACCACAACTTGTTGATTCACTCAACTGAGGGACATCTAGGTTGGTTCCATATCTTTGCTATGGTGAATAATGCTGCAATGAACATTGTTGTGCTAGTGGATTTAACATACCCTAGATTTTGGATGGTTGGGTAAATGCCAAGTAGTGGAATTGCTGGGTCATAGGGGAGTTCTATGTTTAGCCTTTTGAGACACTGCCATACTGCTTTCCACAGTGGTTGAATGAGTTTGCACTCCCACCAATAGTGTAGTAGTGATCCCTCCTGGCCATATCCCCTCCAGCATCTGTTATTATTTGTTTTCCTGATCCTGGACATTCTAACTGGAGTGAGGTGGAATCTTAGAGTTGTTTTCATTTGCATTTCTTTTATGACCAGAGATGTGGAGCATTTCTTCATGTGTCTATAGGCCATTTTTGTTTCTTCTTCAGAGAAGACTCTCTTTAAGTCTTTTGCCCATTTTTTAATGGGATGGTTGTTACTTTTAGTTTTGGAGTGATTCAATTTTTTGAGTTGTTGATATATTTTAGATATGAGGCCTTTGTCTGTTGTTTGGTTGGTGAAGATCTTCTCCCACTCTGTAGGCTTCCTATTTAATTTACTAGCTATGTCCTTTGCCATACAAAAGCTCTGCAGTTTAATGCAGTCCCACTTATCCAGCCTTTCTCTGACTTGTTGTGATTCTTGGTCCTTATTAAGAGAGTTTCGACCTGTGCCAAGGAGGCCTAGTGTATCTCTTATTCCTTCTTGTAAAGTTTTCAATGTGTCAGCTTTTACCTCCAGGTCTTTGATCCATTTGGAGTTAATTCTAGTGCAGAGTGACAAAGAAGGATCCAACTTTAGTTTTCTGCAGGTCCTTCTCTGTTGCTTTTTAAGTTTGTTGTTGTGGATTTCTTAAGATAATTGGCTCATGGGACTCCCTGGTTCTCTCTTTTTGTGAGAGAGAGCTAGGCAGCATCCCTATTGTCTCGGCGCCATCTTCTGTGTCCCTTTGTGATCACTTCTAAGTACTTACCCTATAACATGAATTAATTTTTGAAATTTTATGTGTAAAATAAAACCATGGAGAGCAAAGCAAGTTTTAAATAAGATCATAATTGATCTTTGTGTGTATATATATATATATTCATGTATGTTTGATATGCTAGGAATTTTGTGATATTAAGTTGAGTTTTTCCATGAAATGAAAGTATGTGCTAATTTGTGTCCTAAACACAAAATAGTATGCACACACACACACACACACACACACACACACACACACACAGAGAGAACTAAAATTAAAAGACATTTGTTTAGCAAAACCTATTGGCATTTAAAAATTAATCTACACAATAGAATTAAATGTATGTAAGATAAATATACAGCAAAGTACTTTTATTTGGTCATATAAAGATATCAAGAAGAAAAATGGCATAATAAAAATAATGGACTGAACTTTGGAATAGGAACTTCATAAAACAGTACATCCAAATGATCATAACATAGGAAAAGATACTCATTACCTACCACAGTAATGAGTGAAACTAAAGCACAATATCACATATGATTATCTCAAAGATTATTCCATGTTTGGTGAATAAATGTACACACATTTATTTTCCTAGGAAAATAAGACGGTACAGACTTTGGAGAATTATCCGTTTCCATTAGAACAGACTAATTCACTTAATGAAAGTGAGGATCGTTGAGCACCAGCCATCAGACACTGGGTTCCAATCCTGACCAAGGAAAATCAACAGAACCCTTTTGCCATTCACAGACATTATTTTAAGGAGAACAGCGGCATGTCTAGTAGCCACCTTTCTCGTGCCTTCAAGAAACGGCTTAAGGAAAAGTAGAAAAATAAGCAAGCTCTGGGAGAATCCCAGGGAAAGTACCATCACACCGTGGTTAGGGGTAATCAAAATGACTGAATCGCAAGACACCCATGGAAGTCAGGCGAGGCACCTGCTGCATAAACGACATACACCCACATCACTTACACCCTGTCCATAGGGTAGAGGCAGAGCTCAAACCCTGCCACCACCTCTGCATCTCTGTCAGCCTCCCAAGGGCACCACAGATGTCCCAGGCCCCATGCTGCCCAGCTTACTGGGGAGGGAGAGGCTGATTGCAGGGCCTGCCAGAGCATGAAAGGCCCACAAGCTGAGTCCTGTCAGGACAGAAAGCACACGCAGGTACTATAAACGGTTGGAAAAATGGATCAAGTTTTGCTGAGAGAATTCAACAATCATGTATGTTTCTGTTACCTCAACAAGGAGGGGGAAAAAACCCTCTGGTTTTCTTTCTCTTCTTTGAGCTTTTTAGTTTTTCACATTTTAGCTCTCTCTCTACCCACTCTCTCTATACCTCCTTTTCCTGTCTCTCTCTTTCTCTGCCTCTGTCTCTGTCTCTCCCTCTCTTTGTAGTGGTGGTGTGGTGGTGGTGGTGGTGTGTGTGTGTGTGTGTGCTCCTGCATTCATACCAGCACTGAGTCTTGAACTCAGCATCACAAACTTTTATTTGGATTTGAGGCTGGCACTCTACCACTTGAGCCACATCTAAACTCATAATATTTTGTTGGATAATTAGATATGAATCTCCTATATTGGTCTACCTGCGGTGGCTTCAAATATGAATTCTCAGAACTCTGCCTGCTGAGTAGCTTGAAGTTCAGGTGTTAAACCACAGACAATGGGCTCTTTATCTCTTTACAAAGTTTTATTTTTTGTTTAGTTTTGTTTTAAAATTTCCCACAAACTTACAAACCAATGTTGTGGCTATTCTACCTCCATCTTTCTAATTTCTTTCCTTCTTTCCTTCATTCCTTCCTTTCTTCCTTCCCTCCTTCCTCAATCCTTCTCTCCCTCCCTTCCTTGATTCCTCTGGCTTCTTTTTCTTTTTCTCTCTTTGTTTCTTTTTCATCCTTTCCTTTTCTCTCCTTTCTTCTCCTTCACACTCCTTTCCTCTCCCTTCCATTCCCTTCCCTTTCCTTTAATTTTTGGACCAGTATTGGGGCTTGAACTCAAGGACTGGGTGCCATCTATGAGCTTTTGCACTCAAGGTTAACACTATATCACATGCATCACAGCTTTGTTTACAGATTTTGATCATTAATTGGAAATAAGAGCCTTGTGAACTTTCCTGCCCAGGCAGTGTTTAAGCCATGATCTTTAGAGATCAACCTGCTGAGTGGTCAAGAGAACAGTAGCCCCTGGTGTCTGGCTACATCTTTTCATTAAATGTTTTTACCCCCTTTAGCCAAAACTTACCAGCCTTCTCCACAACTCATGAGCTGTATTCCCAAATTCTAGTATTTTGTCTGCTGGTGCATGGTACCAATGGCCTTCACATTACATTCCAATTTCACCATTTATTTCTTTATCTGTTCCCTCATGCTCATTATTCTTAACATGTAATTTTTCTCATAAGCAAGAAATACAATTGCTTTGTGGAAGATGTACTAACATGGGAAGAAAAGTACCATTCATATCACCAACAAGAAGTTGTGATTGAGAGAGTTCTGTGTAGTTTCTCTTAACATAATTCTTATCTTCCATTGGTCTTGTGACATAATTGAGTTGTATTTTCATAAGGTATGCCTCTGTCTAACTCAATGTATGCATTTTACTATACCAATGCACTAGTATCTTCATTTCTTAGAAAGGATCCTACACCATATAAAATATCAAATGACTTTATATGCATTTTTTATCCAATTCCAGCTGAAAACTATGAAAGGGTTCCTCTCTATACCATATTTGTGAGAACAAAAATCACCTAGAGCCTACCCAATGAATGACAGTCTAGAATGTATTAAAGATATTTCTCTACTGGCTATGAACTGGAAGCAATGGTATCTTAGAAGACAGACATAAAAAGCATCAAATAATCATGAAAGGAGTAGCAGTAAAAACAAACCAAGCAAGAGCAACAGAATAAACATGTAGATTTACATATTCATTTGGAAAATCTTCTGAAATTTCTGACAATTAAGCTTTTTTGACCCATAAAAACATTAATTTTATTTCATTAAAACTTCACAGTTTTAACAGGATTCATAAAAATGGGAAGAGAGATTCAAATTATCCTTTTTATTATAACCATACAATAATATAGATAGATGAACTGGAATTGACCATATGAGAGTCTTACAACTTCTACCTTTTTTTCCTCTTCATTTTTAACTCAGTCATAAAATCAGCAGAATCCTATCTAAGCAGACTAAATAAAAACTACAAAGGTTGGATTTCAAGTAACTTTACTTCATTTTCATTTCCTTTCTCAGAAACTTCTTTTATACTCTTTATACTTTCTAAATTCTGATTTTATCATCAGTAAGTTTATCACTGTTAATAGCAGAGTTCTAGTCCCCCTCAATATTTTGTTTGAAGATATGCCATCATTGTTATAATACTAGTGTATTTTGCTTTTTCCAAGGAGGTGCAACAGATAGAATAAATTATAGTGCCAGCAAGATTTATCTTGGCTGATGGCTAACTCACTGTCTACATTTATCACTGTTGATAGTAACAGTTAGACATGATCAATGGGGAATACAAAGGCGATCTGAGTTGTCATTAAATGTCCCAATTTACAAGTAATCTCAATAAGCATTCAAAGCACAAAGGTTAATTCTGTGGTTCTCACCTTAGAGACAGCCAATTCTCGGTCTGTTGAATATGTACTGGAAACAGATACTTTAAAAACCATAGCCAAAAGTTGGAATCAGCTCAGATGCCTTCAATGAACAAATGGATCAAGAAAATGTGTCTATGAACAAAAATAATATTGTACCATTCATAAAGAAATAAGAAAGATTTGGAAAACAAATCTATTAAGCAAAGTAAGCCAGGCCCAGAGGAACTCGGGTTGCATTTTTTCCCTCTTTTGTGGTAGCTAGAATGTGCCTATCAATCTATAGGTAAATTCACTGGGTGATAACAAGGGGTAACAACAGAATTATCTGAAGTGTAATACACTCTAGGGAGAGTGAAAATACTGTTAATTATGTGGAAAAACTAAGTCAACCCCCCCAAAAAAAGCAAGAGGACAAAGAAGTGAAATAGGAAGTGGAGGCTGGGGGAATATAGATAGGAAATCACTGTATATACCACAGAATTGAGAAATATAAAGTTAGGTCAAATGTATCAATGTGTGCGATGTAATGCACCTACTTTCTTTTTTTTTTTTTTTTTTTTTGCCAGTCCGGGGCTTGAGCTCAGGGCCTGAGCACTGTCCTTGGACTTTCTCAAGGCTAGAGCTCTACCACTTGAGCCTCAGCACCACTTCCGGCTTTTTTTCTATATGTGGTACCAAGGAATCGAACCCAGGTCTTCATGCATGCGAGGCAAGCACTTTAACCACTAGGCCAAACTCCCGGCCAATGCACCTACTTTCTATCTGACAAATGTTAACTATACAATACCCGAAAATAAAAAATAAAATAAAAAGGGGTGACATTGATTAAGATACACTGTGTTCATAAACTGCTTTGGTGAATGGCAATTCCTTTGTAAACTACTTGGAGATAATACAAATTGTTTTGTTGTTGTTTCCTCGAATGGACTAAAAGCAAGAGAGAAGCCTGAAATCTGCTCCATTTTGTGCTGGCATTGTTCTAAAACCTCTCTTCACCCCTTGAGTGCCAGGCACGACAGAAATGATTGATAATATTTTAATGATAAAAAGTAAAACTACTCATAAGAAACAGAATCTTGCAGGATAGAATACTCCCAGATGAGGATAATTACCAACAATACCAGGTTGTACCTTGGTGTGAGAAAAAAGATGACCAGTGTTTTTCAAGTGATGACAGTAGTTACAACTTCTCTGACACCCAGGAAAACAAGTACAGTACAGAAATAATGGCTGGCCAGGCCCCACTGGTAACCAATATTCTTTAACGATGTATAGCTTTGCCCCTGATTAGTTTGAACTTGAAGCTAATGCTCAGGCTTGCACCTATAGGAGGGCTATGATGCACAAAGGTGCAGTCCTTCTGCAGCATGTCTGTGATACTCAATCTCTTTCCCTGCCATGTTTCTTTCCTAATAAACTTTCGTATCACTTTCATTTAGGTTCATGTCTAGCTTGAATTCTTCTATGCCGGCTGAACGAATTGAGGTTGATCAGCTGTGCTAAATTTCTTGTAACCTCAACCTCTCGATTGCTTAGTGTCTTTAACTGAAAAAATGTGGACTGTGGCACTTGCATAAGGTTACTAGTAAAGATTCACAACTCTGAAACTTTGGTAAGAGGCTCAGAAAATGAGGAAGTATTGTTCTATGCTGAGTGGGGCTCTGTCACAAGGCAAAGGTATGAAATGAGAAGCTAACTGTAGCATATCATTTTTCTCTTTATCTGTCAATTGCACTTATTGAGTAAATAAATTGAATACTGAAGTTGTCACTTCCTTGAAAATCCCATCTAATTCAGCCTCTTTTCACTGTTCCACATTCGTGTTTTAATGCATTTTTAGTGTGTTTGAACTAAAAAATACTGAATAAAATTACTATTAAAAATAAGCACTATCTGCATTAGATTGATAAGGTAATTGAATGATTACAGGGAGATTAAAATATCTTCTGATGAGCAAGGACATAAGATAATAAAAAACAAAATTTGAAAATTAACTTTGCAAGCTGAACTCAGAATTTAATTTGAAAAATTTAGGAATGTAAAAACTTATTTTCTCCACTGGTATTCTGGTTCTGTCAAGAAGTGACATGTGGATTTCCTATCCAGACAATGGAAAAAGAACATTTATCTGAGCTCAAAATAGTATCATTTTACACTGAATGTTATTCTTTTGAAGATGCAAGTCTAGTTCTTTAAAAATTCTGTTATGTTTGCTTTCTATAGACTAAAAGATTCTAGATCCCACTGCAGTATTTATTTTTCATTCAGATGTTCAATATCTCAATCAGAGAATTTATGGTTTATTTGTATAATTAAATGTGTCATTAAAATCACATTTATAGAGAAACATATGATTCCTTCAAAAATATCACTGTAGCCTGGTGGGGTGGCTCACACCTATAACCCTAGATACTCAGTAGGCTGAGATCTGAGAATCATGGTTCAAAGCCAGCCCTGACACTAAAGTCCAAGAGACTCTTATCTCCAATTAACCAATAGACAACCGGAAGTGGTGCTGTGGCTCAAGGAATAAGGCAATACCTTGAGCTGAAGAGTTCAGGGAGAGCACCTAGGCCCACTGTTCAAGTGCTACAATAGATAGATAGATGATAGATAGGTAGACAGATAGATAGATAGATAGATAGATAGATAGATAGATAGATAGATATAGATAGATAACTTTGCACTGCTAATAATAACTGTACCTATAGTGTTTCAAAGTCTGTTACTTAATTCTACATCTATTGAATATGCATATATATATATAAGTTGAAGAGAACCAATTACTTGTAATTATAATGATAGCCTTAGGTAGATGTATTTGCATTTTATAAGCAAATAATGTTTAATATAAGTAATACCTAAATAGTCAATTTGTATACAGAAATAGAAAATCTATAAAATTCGTAAATGTCTCAATTTTCTATAATCAATTCATTTATAGTAAGACTAATGAAAACTAAACAAGGTTAATTCTATTTTTCCATATATTTTTATTGTAATTAATAGAAGGGTTACATTATATTCACCAGATAGAAGGTGCATGCCTTCACAAACTTTGATACCCTTTCTTATGTCTTGATCCCCATTTCCTTCCCCCAATCCTTCCCCTCATCTAGTTTTCCTCCCTTCCCTATCCGACTTCGAATAACCAAATATGTACACATACAATATATCAGGTAACAAGGTGAAATACTGTAACAATATGACATAACCAAAGGACAGCAAAAGAGATGAGAGATAACATAGTACATTAAGGACAACAATCATTCATTATATGGCTTTTGTTACTGTATTCTGTAGGTCCTTTCATTTAGCATCATTCTATATAGCCTTATGTATCTAGGTTTGTTCTATTGTAAATCCCTGCTAGGAGAGCCCAAGGTTTCTACGGATTAAGACAAATGAGGAAACCATTGAGCCTATGTTCCTTTGAGTCTGGCTAACTTTACTTAATATCATTTTTTCTAAGTCTTCCATTTCCTTAAAAAGGGGGCAATGTCATTCTTTCTGACAGCAGCATAGAATTCCAATGTGTATAAATACCATATTTTGTTGATTCACTCATAACTGAGAGACATCTGGGTTGGTTCCATATCTTTGCTATGGTAAATAGTGCTGCAATGAACATCATTGTGCTAGTGGATTTAGTATGTCCTTGTATCTGGATGGTTGGGTAAATGCCAAGTAGTGGAATTGCTGTGTTATACTGGAGCTCTATGTTTAGCCTTTTGAGGAATTGCCATACTGCTTTCCATAGTGGTTGAAGGAGTTTGCACTCCCACCAACAGTGTAGTAATGATCCCTCCTGGCCATATCCCCTTCAGCATCTGTTGTTACTAGATTTCTTGATCCTGGCCATTCTAACTGGAGTGAAGTGGAATCTTAGAGTTGTTTTGATTTGCATTTCTTTTATCGCCAGAAATGTCGAGCATTTGTTCATGTGTCTGTAGGCCATTCTTACTTCTTCTTCAGAGAAGACTCTCTTTAAGACCTTGGCCCATCTTTTAATGGGCTGGTTGTTTCTTTGGAAATTAGTTTTGGAGTGATTCAATTTTTTGAGCTGTTGATATATTTTAGATATGAGGCCTTTATCCATTGTATGGGTAGAGAAGATCTTCTCTCACTCTGTAGGCTTTCTAGTTAATTTGCTAGGTATGTCCTTTGCTATACAGAAGCACTGCAGTTTAATGCAGTCCCACTTATCCAGCCATTCTCTGATTTGTTGTTTCTTGGTCCTTATTAAGAAAGTTTTGACCTGTGCCAAGGAGACCTACTTTATCTCCTATTCTTTCTTGTTTACAGTATACCTGTTTTACCTTGAGGTCTTTGATCCATTTGGAGTTATTCCTGGTGCAAGGTGACAAAGAAGGATCCAACTTTAATTTTCTGCAGGTGCTTAACCAGTTCTGCCAGCACCATTTGTTGAAGAGGCTGTCTTTCTTCCATTCTATTTTGTTGGCTCCTTTATCAAAGATTAGCTGGCCATAGGTCTGTGGGTTATTATCTGAGTCCTCAGTACTATTACATTGTTCTTCAGGCCTGTTCTTGTGGCAGTAACAAGCTGTTTTGATAATTATAGCTCTGTAATAGAGTCTAAAGTGGTATTGAAATTCCTCCTGCACTGTTCATTCTGCTAAGAAGTGTTTTTGCTCTATGGACTCTTTTATTATTCCATACGAAATTTTGGATTGCCTCTTTTATTTCTTTAAAGAATGACATTGGGTATTGATGGGTATTGTATTGAATTTGTAGATAGCCCTTGGCAAAATTGCTATTTTCACAATGTTAATTCTTCCAATCCAGGAGCATGGGAGGTTTTTCCATTTCCTCAGTTCTGCTTTAATTTCCTTTTTCACAATTTTGAAGTTTTCTTTAAAAAGGTCCTTTACATTCTTGGTTAAGTTAATTCTTAGGTACTTTATTTTATTTGAGTCTATTGAAAAAGGAGTTGTTTTCCTGATTGTTGCCTCATTCCTCTCATTGTTGGCATAGTGGTAGGCAGTTGATTTTTGAGGGTTAATTTTATACCCTGCTACCCTTCCAAAGTTTTTAATCAGCTCAAGGAGCTTGGGAGTAGATTCTATAGGGTTCTTTAAATACAGAATCATGTCATCTGAAAAGAGGGAAAGTTTCACTTCCTCTTTCCCTATTTGCATCCCCTTTATGCTTGCTTCTTGCCTTATTGCTCTGGCTAGGAATTGTAATACTATGTTAAAGAGGAGTGGAGGGAGTGGGCATCTTTTCCTCATTCCTGATTTTAGAGGGAATGGCTTAGCTTTTCGCCATTAGATGTAATGCTAGCTGTGGGTTTGTCATACATAGCCTTTAATATACTGAGGAATGTTCCATGGATTCCTAGTTTCTCCAGAGCTTTTAGCATAAAGGGGTGTTGGATCTTAAATGCCTTACTACATCTATTGAGAGAATCATGTGATTCTTGTCCTTGCTCATGTTGATGTGTTGAATTATGGTTAATTCAATTTTTTAAGCCCAGAATATAGGAGGTAAATTTATCTTCTATATTTGTTCAGGAATTGAGAAGCTAGGGGTTAATGGATTTTTATGTCATAGGGTATGGCCATGACTGAAAGTTCTGGGCAAGACAAAAGTCATTATGAGAAAATATTTTCAGAAAAATGAGCAACAGTAAGAAAGTAATTTTTTTTATTTTTAGAATATGTGTATCTCAAGATTGTATGGGACCAAAAAGTATGAAAAAATGACTCTTAAAATGTGCACAATACCTCTTGATGCTATTTTCATGTTCAAGAATAGTGTCACAAATTTAAATGATTTTAATGTCACATTTAAAAGTGACTCATGTTCTAAAAAATGAGTGTATTCTGAAACTGCAACTCAGCCCCTGAAATCCCGGATATGTATTCAAAAAAGGATTCTTATGTGTACACACAAGCATACTGTCTATTCAACAGTTATAAAATACATTTCTAAACTCTGATTAGTGAAATTAGGCTATATTTTAAAAACTTTTCCTAAGTCTAGTAATTTATCTGGAATTACATACTAATCATGCAATTGAAAGCCAAAATAACTTCTTAATTCTCTGTCATACATTCTCAATTATCCTTTGGTTATCAATGAAACTTCTACTCCACTCTTGTGGAGTGAACAATTGAAAACATACCAGAAAATAGGTCCTACATACCACATTGACAACCTCACAAAATTCATATATTATGCTAGAAAAAATCAGATTATTTTCCAGACTGTAATTTAGTATAAACAAAATGTATCCAAATGAAAGCTTATGCACAGTGAGCACTTCACCACTTGAAAACCACAATCATAGATACTAATGAATATATAAATACATATGGAAATGATTGTCAAGGTTTCCAAGAACCAATTGGGCAAGCATCTCATCTTAAAAGGAATGTGCACATTTATGTAAAATAAGGCTACAATAATGTAGTTGCTATATAGTAGTTGCCTGTTAGTAGGTTATGGAAAGATCATAATTATCTAAGCTTTTTTTGAAAGATTTTATTAACATTGGTTTTTAAGTAATATGTCAAATGTCATGTTTAACAAGCAAGTATTCAAGAAGGCAATCTGTTTATGCAATCACAAGCACATTGATTTTAGAACATAATTAAAATTAGGCTGAGGGTATTTATGTCATAGATACCTATCAATCTATATAACATAACATTATGTCTATAGAGTATATATCCCACAATAGATTTTTATGTCTATGTAGTTATGCTTATATCTCCAAGACTATGTCCATAACCTTGGGTACCCAAATATTGAATCATTGCTCTTGTATCCGCATATCAAGGAGACCATGAGTCTTTTGTTCCTTTGGTCTTGACTTATCTCACTCAACATGAGTCACTCTAGTTTCATCCACTTCCCAGCGAATTCCATTATTTTATCTTGTCTGTTGGCTATGTAGAATTCCATTGTATGTATGTATGTATGTATATCTATTATATGTACATACAATATATATGTATGTATATATACATAATGTATGCATATATATTATATATGTATCATATCCATTCATCTATAGTGGGACATCTGTGTTGTTTGCATTGCTTGGCTATTGTGAATAGTTAAGAAATGAATGTGGCTGAATAGGTGTCCTTATCATATCCCGGGTTATGATGCTCAGAGTGATGCCCAGGAATGGTATGGCTGGATCGTAGGGAAGTTAAGAAAAATCCAAACTGCCTTCCAGAGTGGCTTACTAGTTTATATTTCCACCAGCAGTGTAGTAGGTAGGGTTCCTCTTTCTCTATAAGCCCACCAGCATTTTTCATTTTAACCTCTTCTTTTTATAAGTCTGTCTTTAGTTCCCTTGCCCATTTAGTGATTGGTTTGTTGGATTTGAGGGGATTGGTTTCTTGAGTTCACTGTAGATATTGGATATTAAGCTTTTGTATGATGTATTATTGGTAAATATTTTTCCCGGTTGGTTGGCTATCTTTCTACTTTAGTAGCTATACCTTGGTCTGGTCAGAAAATTTTTTTTTAATAATCCCATTTGTCGAGCCTCTCTCCAATCTGTTGTGACCCTGGTACTCAGTTCAAGAAGTTTTTGCCTATGCCTATGATTTCCCGTGACTCTCCTACTCTGTCGTGTAGCAGTTTCAGGGTTTCAGGTCTTTGATTCATTTTGAGTTAATGCTTGTGCATGGCAATAGACTTGGATCAAAATAATTATCTAAGTTTTTGAAATGCAAATGTAGATGATAAAGAGTATTGCATTGTTTTGTTAGTATGTTATTATAAAGTTGAGGTGAAGAGGCATTACAGTTACTTGAGTCAGGTAATGAGTGCATATTCCTTTGAAGTGTCAGCCCCTCCCTCATTCTCTCCAGATTATCACTGTTCCAATCTCCTCCCAATGTTCATTTCCAATACAGTGTCTAGTGAATATTACTGCTGAACTGGTTCACTCTTTTTCCACTCTTTCTGAGCTTCCACTTCCCCTACCCAAATCAGATAAACTTACATAGGAGACAAAGGTCTATTATTATACTGACTGTAGTACTTTCCTCTAATTTTCTTTTTTTGTTCTTGTTTTTTTCCCCTTGGTTTATTCACTTCTGTTGCTGATTTTGATTTCTGTACCCTTTGCCTTATAAACAAGCATAATGCACTTTAAACTGAAGAGTATCATGTTCAACTATACACATGAGAAAATTACAGTAAATGAGAAAATGGTTTGGAAAATGAATGAAAATTTTACAACATTGTCCACTTAATCTATATTACACTCACATAGGTTAAAAACACTTTAACCTATATGTCTTTAATGTGTTAAACACAGCTGATTTAGAAAAAAAAACTTTAATTTTCCCCCCAAATTTAGCAAATCTTTTATTTTCTGTAGATATTTTAACTATAGTGGTAAAACAAAAAAGCAATCTTGGTAAATCACTTAAGTACCTTTCAGGTTCAAATTATCTGAAAGAAAAAAGCAAAATAATTATGTGAAATATATTTCACATATGCCTTTGGTTTATAAGGGAAAAAGTTGTTGCTTAGTGGACAATAAAATACATTCAAATTATAGATAATTCTTTAGGTTTCCTTCTAAGTTTCTGTTGTCAAGCATAACATGTTTGTATCTGTTAACTGGAAGAGGAAAGAAACCATAAAAATTTGCACTAACTTCTCCATATAAAGATACTCAATAACATAGCTGACATAAAAGTTAATGAGGATGTCAAGTTACTTTGAGGTTCAACCCCCAAAGGACATTCTCAGTTCTGCAGAAAAAGCAAGAGCTATGCATGATAATGAGCATCTCCAAGGGAGATAAAACACTGGTGGTGGTAGAGATGCATGGCTCAATTATGTGCAGAATAATGATAAGCCTTGTATTCTGTAAACTTTCCTAATTGGATAACATTGCTTTCTTGTGGACAACAAATAGTGTAGAACACTCATTAGGGCAGCGATGAAAAACATAAACATGCTGTCTTACTCAGTTTTAACTCAAATATGGTGAATTAGAAATAAGAAAAGTCATGTCTAATAAAAACCTCATCACGTATTTCTCCATTATGGTTTCTGTCGTGTGGACAAGGTACTGGACCTGAGTCGACTTTAATTAGTCGAATGTCTCATTCTCAATTGTAAAAAAGAAAATTAGTTTAAAGAGGAAACTAAAGTTTTTCTTAATTTAACTGTAGAAGTCTTCATGTAAAGTGCTTTACTGTAATGCAGGAGCAGTGAAGATACTTAGACTTCTCCAAATCCCTAAGAGATATATTTGTTTATGAAATTGCTAGTAAAGGAATATCTTAGATATGTTCTCCTATTTCATCTGATTTCTGGTCACCAACTTTTACTTCTTTTTTTGCCAATCCTGGGCCTTGAACTCAGGGCCTGGGCACTGTCCTTGGGATTTCTTAAGGTTAGGACTCTACCACTTGAGCCACAGCACCATTTCTGGCCTTTACCTGTTTATGGGGTACCGAGGAATTGAACCCGGGTCTTAGTGCATGCTAGACTACCACTCTACCACTAGGCTAAACTCAGGGTCCCAACTTTCACTTTTTTGGACAGAACTAATTTTCCAGTCAACAAACTATTTAATCAGAAGGATTGCTGGGTAGTCTCTTTAATGGGGAGAGAAAAAGGAGATTTTTTGTTGTTTTTATGTTGCAAAGAACAGGAGTAAAATAGAACTGGAAAAAGTAGGCTGTCACTATATCCTAAGAAACTGTCATACAGTATTTGAAAGGTATAACCTAAATACTTGGAGCCACCTCTCTAGTTACAGCTTTTTAGTGGTTAATTATAGGTGAATCTCAGGAACTTTCCCCCCTGGACTGGCTTTGAATTTTGATACTCTGATTTCAGCCTCATGAGTAGGGAAGATTACAGGTGTGAGTCACTGGTACCTGGCTTTGTATAAATCTTTGAAACTAAGAGTACAAATGGCTCACATCTATAATCACAGCAACTTGGGAGGCTGAGAGATGAGGATCAAATTTCAAAGCAAGCCTAGATAAAAGAGTGTGAGACTGGGGCTGGGAGTTTGGCCTAGTGGTAGAGTGCTTGCTTAGCATGCACAAAGACCCGGGTTCGATTCCTCAGTACCACATACGTAGCAAAAAGCCAGAAGTGGCGCTGTGGCTCAAGTGGTAGAACGCTAGCCTTGAGAAAATCCATGGACAGTGCTCAAGCCCTGAGCCCAAGCCCAGGACTGGAAAAAAAAAGAAAGAGTGTGAGACTCTTACCTGCAATTTACCACCAAAAGTCACAAATGGAACTGTGCCTCACGTGATAGAGTTCTATCTTTCATTAAGCAAAAAAGCTCGGGGTCAAGGGTCTTGCACAGGCCTTGAGTTCAAGCTCTAACACCTGAATAAAAACAAATTAACAACAACAACAGCAGCAACAGCCATCCTAGGGTTAGTACCCTAGGATTTTCCAGGAGAAAAATCTTAGGAACTAGAAAATGTCAGTATCAAACTTTGATATAACAAGTGATTTGTTTCTAATGGAAATTTATCCTTATGTGTGAATTTACTAGCATAACATTCTGAGACTCCTACAGTATATAACATTTTCTCATCATGCACCTAATAATTAAATAGCTGATATCACAGTGTTGGGAACCATACAAGTTTGGTAATTCTCTTATTCATATGTACATTATGATCCACACTTCATTACTGTAGCTGTGTCACAAGGCCCACATATATCCTGACATCTGGTTCCTGTATGATAGGGCTCAAAAAACAAAAATATTTTCTCTTTTACTCTTAAATTCAACATCAATTTTATTAGGCCCCTCTCAGGAATTTTTCCTAAGACAGTTCTACTCACTACTTTCAGAGTGATATGTAGGAGAATGCTTCGATTCTTCCAGGTGAAGTGCACTCCCATTCCAATAAACAAGAAGGTTCAATAATTACCATTTGTTTCCTTTAGAAGTAAGGTTATATCAGTGCCTCCATTGCCAATGTATTGTTCTAGAGTTGGGTGAGATTAATGGAACTATCAAGAGCTATGGCTCCGTCAAGTCATCTCAGGATTTTTTCCACATCCCTAACACACTGCTAATTTCTCAGTCAGAAATAATCATTTGTTTCATTCAAAATCAATACTAGCTTTCTCCGTAGCCTCCCTTTTGTAATTAATCTCTTTTCAAATTATTCACTGTAAAAACATAGTTTCACAATATGTCTTCTCTTATTGATCTCAAAACATTATTTTTGGCTTTTTGAAAGTGTGATGCTAAAGTATTTATATGTTATATAGTTCTATGTTGGAGCCTAGTTTCCATCTCTGAGGCCTGTTCATCATTCCAGCTCAGCCGCCATTAAAGGGCTTTGGCAAGGCATTCCTCCCATACCTCTCTTGAGGTAGTTCTGTGTACATGACTCAACTCAACCCCCGTAGGGCAGGTCCTCTGCCTGCACGCTTTCCTGCATGCTTTTCCGCCCAGAACCTAAAATTTTGCCCTGACCCTTAGTGATAGAACCTTGGCCTTTTTCTATTGGCTAGTCTCCCCTTCTCCATCACCTCTTTCCCCCACAGTGTATAACTATGTGCCCGACGCAATAAACCTGGAATCTGCTGTGCTTTCATGGCTGACACAGCTCCTGGCTCAGTGTGGTTTTCTCTCCGGTGATTGGGGGAGGGCTGGGTCATCGATACTTGCTCTCTCATTTGCTCTGGGGACTTCAGGCTGGCCCTGGGTGCCTCTCTCATACCCGTGTTGCTCGAGAGCAACAACAGTTCTACTTGTCTTCTGGGAATGGTCTATCACCAAAGACAAATTTAGATACCTAATTCTGAAAAAGTCTGTACTATTTCCTTATCCAATTTAGCCTGTACATTTTTCATGTAAAAGAATTCCATAGGTGCAAACAACTATCCTAAAATCAGGGTTCTGTCAGGAACCAAGGATCTTTGTAATTCAATATCTGAATTTTTTGTCAAATATGCAAGACAGTGTTTTTCTTTTTCTGAAGAATGCAAGAAGCAATAGAAAGACAAAAGACTTGTACTGAAGGTTTTAGTTTATTTATACAGTGTATTGTTTCCTATTATTTGGAGGATTTCTTTAATGGAGAGTACCAAAACATAGGAAACATGAGCATATATTCTGAGCAAATTATAGTTGGATTTAAAACATTTAGTATTTGATGAGCTTGAGCAGGTGATAGAGTAATTTGGATACAAAGTTAGACATGTCAAAAGAAAATATTAGGATTTACATACACACCTATGCACACACATACATACACATGTATGCATGCATATTTAATTGTTGATTTTCTTTCATTTCTCATGTTCAAGAATATATCACAAAAACAGATTTTTCAAAAAGAATCTAACAATATTCTCTTTAACCAGTCCTGGGGCTTGAACTCAGGGCCTAAGCACTGTCCTTGGGCTTTCTCAACAGTAATGACTCTATAACATGAGCCAAAGCATAACTTCTTTTCTGTGTATATGGTACCAAGAAATCAAACTCAGGGCTTCCTGGATGCTAGGCAAGCACTCTATCACTAGGCTCTGGTCTCGGCCCCAATATTTAACAATATTTAAACATGCATATTTGCACCTAGAGTAAATTTAAACATAAAGACTCTTTCCTTTAATCAAATCAGCATTCTCTGACACCTGCTATGTGTAAAACAGTGAATGAATAATGACAGTCTTAAGATTAATTAGACAGCATGTATTCCCTATGGGGACTTGTAATAGGGATAGAATCAAGCTTAAAATATTCGTTTCACTTGTGATCATAGGCTGCATATAAAATATCAGATTTTTAAAAGACATTTCTTTCCTATTTTTCCTTCCCTCTCTCTCTCTCTCCCTGCCCTCTATCTTCCTTCCCTCCTTCCCTTTTTCCTCCTTTTCCTTTCCCCTTCCTTCTCTCCAGTTTTCATTTTAACCACTTTGAGTTAATAAAAAGATGAAGTTAATGAAGAGAAAACATGAGTTAATGAAAAGATGAAGTACATGGCCCCGGAAAATAATGATGAAGGAAACTTGTTAGTGTTTCTGGCTATCACAATACATATCAAATAGGTTAGCCCCATGTAATCATTAATAGTAAATCTGTTCCTATATTCCCTTTCTTGCATTCCATCAAATGCTTATTTAGGTATTTTATGTTATAATCACTTTTAACTATCTTCAATTTATTTTATAGTACTGAAAGGAAGAACAAGATGAAGAGAGAATGAATAAATGAAAGAAAGTAATGGAGCATATTAGGATTTTATAAACTCAACCACTTCCACATCCACTGAGTTTTCATCATTGTTGACAGTCTGTTATGCTTAAATTCAGAGAACCTTATCACCAGTGCTATCAAATAATGAGATTTTTGCATTGGCAAAAATATAAAGCCAGTCTAGGTTTTGTACCTTTTTAATACACTATTGAATTCACAAGTGGATTGGGGAAATTTTTTTAAGGATGAACAAATATATTATTCCCATATTGCTAAAACACAACTAACTATGATACCTGCAGTATGAAGATATTGCACATAAAAAAACAGATAGAAATCAGAAATAGAACACATAGTCATAAAATTATTTGCATCTTCATATTTTAGAGACTAGCTCATTCTTTTATTTTAATATTTTATTAGCTTATATTAGTTTGACCAGAGGGATTTCAATATTAGACCTCCACAGGAGACCGTTTTTATCAATCATATAATACCTGTTTAATTTTTATCAAAAGCATGAGACCAATGCAAATTAAAACTTTATTCTGAACATTAAACTACTTGCATTTAAGATGATCTATGAAAAAACTTTTAAATAGCCAGTTATCTATATAATTGTCACATCTGAGTTTGATAACTGCAGAGCAAAGCAGTTATCATGGAGGAAAGTCTGTCAGCCACTTATCTCCAATTAACCAACAAAAAGCCAGAAGTTGAGCTGTGGCTCAAATGCTAGAGTGCTGTGCTTAAACAGAAAAAAAATACTCAAAGACAGAACCTAAACTCTGAGTTCAAGCCCCAAGAATGTAACAACATCATCAACAACAAAAAATAACTTCGAGTCAACAATTTCAAAACTTCTCAAATCAGGAATCTTTGAGTGAAAACATAGGGAATGGATGCATGTAGTATTATATTCACATTTGACCTCCATTTCTCATTGAATATATATTGAGCCCTTCTTTTCTCCTTCTCCCTTGGGAGTTATTGTTATTATTCCTAAGTAATTGTACAAAGTGTTATAATTCCATAAGTCAGGTTATGAGTACAATGCTTCTTAATCAATGTCAGCCCTTCCTTCACTCTCTCCCTTTCCCCTCCCATCCTTACCCTCACATTTCATAGTTCATTTTTGTTTACATAAGGTACAGTGAATATAATGATTGCACTTGCTCACCTTTCCTTCCTCCATTCCTGTGTCCCTTGCTTTGCCCAACCCCACTTCCTAGTATTTAATATAAATGCTTAAGAATTTTTTGTCTCATTGTATTGGACTCTTTATGTTCAATATCATTTCTGTAAAAATATTCTGGTGTGCTAACAAGATCTTTCATTGCCTGCCTGTGTTAATTCACTGTTTTGACTTTCATAATCACTTTGTTTCTACACTTAACAAGTGACTACACTGTTCTAGGTGTAATATTCGCAGTAACATTCAATTAACACTCACACCATGAACTGAAAGTATGACTCACTCACACCTAGCTTTTAACTTCTGCTCTCCTGCTAAATGTTCACTAGTATAATAGTTAATCTCTTCTTTATATTGTATAATATACTAAAATTACAAGGAAATTCACATTTGTGTAAAGAAATGTAGGTTGTTTTTATAAGGCAAATCAAGTGACCAAGAAACAAGCGTTGCTTGATTTTTAAAATCAACATTGAATTTTATAAACTAAGCCTCTGAAAAAAAGAGAAGAACAAATGAAAACTTTACATTCTCAAGGAACTCAACCACTACTAAGATTGATGAGATATATAATAAAAACAGGGAGGGGGAAATATGTGGGCATATAACAAAATTATGAGTATTTTTCAAATTTTATAATTTTTTGTCTTTAACTTTCAAATTGTTATCTACTTCAAGTAAACTTCCATGTAAATTTTAAACATGTTCATATTTTTCATTTACAAATATGAATGTATAAATATATAAAAGCCAATTGTATTTAATAATGAATTGTGGTAGGCCCACTTCTGTAAAAGGCTATCGCTTTTTATTCCTTTGAAATATTTATCAAAAGGCAATTTGAATCACAGTGATCAACATCTTGGCTTTTATTTTATTTTTTTATTTTATTGTCAGGATTGGTATAGAAGGGTTACAGTTATATTCCTCAGGTAGTGAGTGCATTACTTCTTGCACATTGATACCATTTCTCATGTTTTTGTCCCTGTTTCCCTTTCCCCCTCCCAAGCATCTGGTTTTCCCCTTCCTTTCCTTATTGCAAATAAATAAACATATACACAATATAGCAGGTAACAAATTCAGATACAGTAACAACATGAGATTAACCATAAGGACAAAAAAAGAGAAGAGAAATAACATAGACATTAAGAAAAACAATCACACAAGATAAAACTCTTGTTTCCATATTCTAGAGATCCTTTCATTCAGTCTCATCCTATATAACCTTATGTACCTAGGTTTTGCACTACTGAATCCTCTGTTAGAAGAGTCCTGAATGTGTACTAATTATTACAAATGAGGGAAACCATTGAGCCTATGTTCTTTTGGGTCTGGCTTACTTCACTTTATGATTTTTCCAAGTTTTTCCATTTCCTTACAAATGGGGTGATGTCATTCTTTCTGATGGCAGCACAGAATTCTATTGTGTATAAGTACCACATCTTCTTGATCCATTCATCTACTGAGGGGCATCTGGGTTGGTTCCATATCTTCGCTATGGTAAATAATGTTACAACACTTGGTTTTTATTTTTAAAACTATGTTTGTCTAACTGAAACTCTCCCTGTTGCATTTCAGTAGAGTTCTCTTAAGAATCCAATTAAATAGTCTTGGTATTGTCACTATATTTCTATTGTCTGTTAATTTTGGAAAAGTTAACTATATGAGTATTTACTCTAATACGAAACATTTTCTCTTTATTAACTTAACTGGTGTTTCATATTTTTATAACTATTTGATTTTTATTACTCTTCTAAACTTCAGTGTACATTAACAAATAGTTATTAAATAATATACTTTAATTTTATCATCGTTGAAAATTTGTAAGGCTTTATTGTCTATAAGATAATTATGTTTTCTCCAACAGCAAATTTTATTCCTACTTTCTCATTAAAATTATTCTTTTCCTTTTTCATTCAATATTATATTACTAGGAATTTTAATATGTGCTTCTATAGAAACATTGAGAATCAAAATATTATTGTCTCTTACCTGATTTTAGCTGAAAAGCTTTCAGGTGCTAAGCCTTATTAGACATATTGTTTCTTAGCATTTCTTCCATTTCTAGGAGGTTTTCTTGTTTTTCGGCATATTATTGTGTTGAGTCACGCAGACTATTCTATCAAGTATTGATCTGTCCTTTTATTCCTTGTATAAGCCACATTCTACCTGAAAATGTTTAAAACTTTTGTCTTACTAACTTTCATGGTGGATATTATGTACTACATATTTATAAGGAATTATGATTCTCATTTTTCTTAGAGTATCTTTGCCTAGTTTTTAGTAGTGATATAAAGTTAGCTTGACAATGTTCATTTGGAAGTTTCTATTCCATTTTTTTATTTTTGCAGAAAACATATTATTAATTCACTATTGAAATAATATGAATATGTGTTGGGGTCCTTCTCAGACATCTACGAGGGGGTAAGATGGTGACAGAGCCTATAAATAATCCCGGGAAAGCAGACTCTGGAGACCAAACTCTTGGTGCAGATCTAATTTTATTTTAGAAAATGCGCTCGCTGCTAAATACAGATTTAGCAGTCACCACCATGTCAGCAAATAGGGACCTCCCTGCATGTGACCGTCAGCCAATGGTGTCCTGAGACACACCCCACTTGCCTGGAGTATCCGGGCACTCCTGCTCCCAGGCAGGAGGGCCCAGGCGCCCTTTGGCTCCTAACTGCTTGTGTCACTGAGTGTGTACGTGCTGAAGGACATGTGGCAAGCAGCAGGCTACTAGCTAGGAGTCCCCACAGTTCCCCTTTTTCTTTATTTATGGATACTCATAACGGAATGTAGAATGGGGACTGAAAGGTGCACAAAGACATTAGCTAGATGGCATCCAAGCAAGCCTGGATAAACTCAACCAATATAGCTAAAGCAAACATGGGTCCTGCTGCTGTGGAAAGGAGCTAGGTGGGCCAAAGAGGACTAGGGCTAAGTGGGTTTCAGATGGGACTAGGGTACATGGGAATCACAGCCCCAATGTCCTTCCCAGCATGTTTAGAGGGAAGACAATAGGGTTGCTCCTCTGATTGTAATGTTCATAATCATATCAGATTCCTAGCCAGGGTAGACATAGGATGAGGTAGCTTTGAAGAGAGTGTAGAGGCAGTGTCTGTGGCATCCATAGCCAGCAGAGCAGTCATCCAGGGCAGTTTTTCTGGAGAGGTTGGTGTCCTAGGCCGAACTGGTGAGGTCGCAAAGGTGGAGGCAGAGCTCAGGCCAGCTTGCTGCGGCTGGCAGCAGCGGTGTCCCTGAGAGGCCATTTCATGGTGGCAGGAACTTGTAGATTGCCTGCTCCTGAAACTTGAGAGTTAGCAGTTATGCAAAGAAGGGGAATCATGTGCTGTCCGAGAGGGAGGAAGGGTTCAGGGCCTATCACTGAGGTGGCCTTATTTTGCGTCACAAACCATAGCCATGCCTTCCGACCGGGTGGCAGGTGCCATCTCAGCTAGATGCAGAAGGTGAGTGCTGGGCCACGAGTTAGGCCTCCTTTTCTACAGCATAGATTTCCATTTCCCTGATGTGACATGCTCCACATCTCCCCCTTTTCTGTTTCATTAGCAGGTGCTTGCCTTACTCGAGAGTGTGCCTGTCTTAGGTTGTCCCTCTCTGGGGATCTTACATGTCATTGACTACCACTCTAGCCCTTCAGGCAATTCACCTGCAGGGTCAGCAGACCCAAACAGAGATTTTAAGTAGGGGAGACTGCCAATGTCAACAAAGGAAACCCTTCTATCCTCTGGTCTACACCTGTACATCCTGGTAAGGGCGGGGGCCAACCTCATAGGGTTCCCAGTCTTCGTCCCATTATAATGGCACACATGAGTCAAACATTGTTCACAGAGGGGCCTGTTCCTGCCAGGTGTTAGTGATCAGGTCCTTCCATCGGACAAGGGGTAGGGAGGTGGGCGAGGTAGCATGGTGCCCCAATGATTATAAGCAGGGGAAAAATCCTTCAGACTCGAAATTTAAAAGCTCAATGTAAATAAAGGATCAACGAGCTTATCTTGAGGCTTCATGCCTTAGGTACCTTTATACCCCATTTATATTTGTTTTTTAAGGGGGCCTATGGGCAAGAGTGGGCTAGCTTAATTCCCAGGAGTGGAATCTGGGCAAAGATCCATCTTCTGTAACTTCTTCAAGCTGACTCAAGGGCTTTTTCTCTATACTTAGCCAGGGACCCTAAAAGTTTAGCCTATTTTACAGATTGATAGGCACATAGCCTCAGGTTCACAAGCTTCTTCCCTGAATTTGTGTTTGGTGTCAATCCAAAATCTGCTCAGTTAGGGCTTTGAGCAAAATTATGATTGTAAACTTCCCATTTGTTTTCACAATCTTAAGTTTTAGCTACCCATTATTATACTGACAAGTTCCTGCCCAGTAAACACAGGCATTATTAGTAAAGCATGCTTACAAACTATTTTATGACCTCCTGGCTCTGATAATTTTGAATGGCCAAGTGCAAGTGGCTCTAGGATCTGGCACTATCTCTCACACAGGGATAAATGTCCCATTGACATTACACTTGATTAGTTCCTGGACTTGAACTCAGGGCCTGGGCACTGTCCCTCAGCTCTCCAGCTCAAGGCTAGCGCTCTGCCACTTAGAACACCAAAGCAACTCTGCCTCACCAGCACTCTGCTGGCAGATTAGAGATCACAGTCTCACGGGCCTTTGCTCTGCCCAGGCTGGCTCAAAACTGCGGTTTTTAGATCAAGGAGTCCTATAAAGACCACTTTACTCCAATTAAAGCAACAGGTGGTCAACATAGAAGTAGTTTCTAAGCATGATCTTACCAGGAACTTGGTAAGGGCCAAATTTACATCTGAATAAGTCTGCTGTTCTTTTCTGTGGGCCCACTGGAAACTGTTACAAACAAACTTATAAGGGTGAACTGAAATAGCAATTAAACAATCATTTTATTAGCCCTAATTTTCCTTTTTACTCTTTTAGGAAACAAACATTTCAGATAACCTCACTTCCAAATTTTGTCCAGAAACCCAGCTTTGATTTTCTTTAAAACTTTGATACTTAACACTTTATTTAAACATTTCTCTTAAAACCCCTTTTCCCAATTTAATACATTTTAGGGGGCAAGTTTAAGAAATACAATCACATCACCCACTTTACCATCAGATTTTTTGAAACTGATAAATTCACATTTAAATTTCTGATCCTTATCTCCAACTTTAAACTCAAGGAAATAAATTCCATGTTCCCTGATGCCTTTTTCCTAAACAGAATATAATGTCTACAATGTAAACAGCTCTATGCAATACAATATTAGAATTTAAAGTAGTTCCTCTTTAAAACAATACAATAATCCCTTGAGGCATTTGACTTTGCCTGGAATTTAGACTTAGATTTAACCAACTATTCATTTTTGTATGTTAGATTCAAGCATAATCTTGTATACTTGTATACAAGTATAATCTTGAACATGTTTGCTCACACACATTTACACTCAAACATCTTAAAGCATGCAAAATTAATATTAGCCGTACATTTTCTGAAGTTTTCAAGTGATTCAAATAGATAACAAAGATTTGCACGCACATACACAAAAACCACAAGGATCCATATTTAGGACTGGTACCAATTTCAAAAACAAAACCAGACAAAAAAATATACCCAAAGAAAAAATATGTAACATAGACAAGACGGAGAAGCAGAGATTTTTAAGTAATCCCCAAACTTCTGATGGCGTGACTGGCCTAAACTATTAGAGTGATGGAAAGACCATGGAGCCCTGAACTCAGGGGGCACCTCCCTTAAGGAAATTTCTGTTCCCTGGTAGCTGGACGGTGGAGGCCATCCTAACCTACCTACTCTCAAACAAAACCAGATATTTACTCATAACAAGAAAATTGAACTCAATCAAATACACTTAACACAAAAACATGAACTCAGATAAATGTTCTCACCAAACAGCTTATTTAGATTTAGGCAAGTCTTGCCACTGCGACTCTCAGGCATGCCCTGTTACCGACAAGAAACCCAGAAGGGGATCAAGGTGTCCCTTCACCACCCAGGCCTTAGAGAGCTTGCTGTGTCCAGGTTTTTCCTCTCCATTTTAGGCCCACAGTGCACTTTCTAGAAAAAAATACAGGCCGGGAGTTTGGCCTAGTGGTTAAAGTGCTTGCCTAGCATGCATGAAGACCCGGGTTCGATTCCTCAGTACCACATACATAGAAAAAAAGCCGGAAGTGGTGCTGAGGCTCAAGTGGTAGAGCTCTAGCCTTGAGAAAGTCCAAGGACAGTGCTCAGGCCCTGAGCTCAAGCCCAGGACTGGCAAAAAAAAAATACAGACATACAGGGGGGTCAACCGACTTCTACTTACCTCCGTGGGCCTTTGAGTTTAAACTGGGCATCTTTTCCAAAAAGGATTTTAATAGGAGGGGCGGTAAAGGTAGACCACTGCTTATAGAAAAAAGCAATCCTTTATCTCAATAGCATAAATATACAGATTATTAGGAATTGATGAAAGACTTGGGAGCCCTGATTGGGCGGCCCCCATGGGTATATTTACTGCTGGGAGATCATGAAGAAACCTGTATTTGAAACCTGTATTTGTCTGACTCTTATGATAACAAAAATGGGGAATACTGAAGCTATTCCTGTATTAATTTTAGTAGCTACTATTGTTTTTCTTGCCAATAGGCCACTGCTCCACCCATAAGGGGTCATGCAATTTCCAAGTTAACTGAAGGGGGAAATGGAAACCGGGGGAGACTGTGGCTCCTAGAATTGGGGGAGCAGTTTTATGCCAATTTTCTCATAGATAACACAGTCATCGTAGAATGTCACAACATCCATATTTTGTAAAATGTTTCTCCCAAGAGATTATTGGGCAGGTCCTCTAAGACCAGCGGCTGAACAGCTATTGCCAGGGCAAAGGGCGGGCCCTTGTAAAGATGGTGCTAGGCTGCATAAAGCCTGGAGCCCAGGCCTGTGGCAGAATTTCTAGGAGGCGGGAACTTCCTGCTATCTAAGACAAGTTCTTTCAGCTCCAGTATCTATTAAAGCCTGGGAGGAGATATGAATTCCATGCAAGGCATTGGTGTTGCCCCTGACCTCAGCTTTATCATAAAAGGTGGATTTTTATCATAAAAACCATATCCCTGAAAGTAAACTGCCTTCTGCTATTGAAGCGGTGCTAGGCTGTGTGGTTCCCAGATCCGCCAAGGCGGACTGATGTCTGACTGAGGGTAAAGAAAGCCTGGGGAGTAAAAATTACTGGGAACACTTCCAGAAGGCCATGTTGAGGGTTCAACTTGGCCTCAAGTGAAGGAAGCATGGGAGAGGATTACTGAGGGAAGGGCTCCCTACCCCAGGGGATTCCTGAGGAGGCTGTGGGGCATAGGGAACCTCCAGGGAGGACCCACTAGGACGTGGGGGAGGTCTGCTTTCATTTTTGAGCTTGAGATCAATCAGAAATGGATACATTTGCTGGCCCATGCCTTTATTTACAGGGACGGGATGACAAGGGTCAGTGGTAGGTCCCTTATCTACAGGTACCACAGCCATCGTGGGTGAGGCCACGCCTTTATTTACAGGGTCAGTGGAGCATTCTTCCAAGGCAGCCCCAGTTTCGGTGACTGGCTGAACCCCGGAGGCAACTCAGAACGGCGGCCATGATGGGGAAGAAATAAGGAGGAAAATTACCAATGTGCTCTTCTTTCTGACCCTGCCGGGCTACCCTTTCCCACGTGGACTCATCCTGTATCCTGCCTGCAATCCTTCATTGGCAGAGAGACAGAACAGTTTCATAAAATTGCTCAAGCTTTCCATCAGAAAAGTGAAGGTGCCTGTTCTCCAAGATCCCTTTCCACATAATTGCTTGAAGAGGTCCACTTACCCCCTAGTTGTGCCCCACTTTGGGCGCCAGTTGTTGGGGTCCTTCTCAGATATATACGAGGGGGGATAAGATGGCAATGTAGCCCACCAATAATCCCTGGAACACAGACTCTGGAGACCAGGCTCTTGGTGCAGATCTAACTTTATTTTAGAAAACGCGCTTGCTAAATTCAGATCCAGCGGTGGCCTCTACGTCAGCAAATAGGGACCTCCCTGAATATTACCATCAGCCAATGGTGTCCTTAGATACACCCCACTCACTGGGAGTATCCAGGAACTTCTGCTCCAGGTGGGAGGGGCCTGGCGCCCCCTGGCTCCAGAATGCTTGCATCACTGAGTGAGTATGTGCTGAAGCACAGGTGGCAAGCAGTGGGGCTCATACAGGACTAACTAGGAGTCCCCACAAATATGGATTTGTCTTTGTAAGAAAAGTATGAGTTGTAATTTATGTTTAAACAAATATTTGTATTTATTTGTGCTATGTAATTATTCCCACATGTACTAGGTAATTACATAAATGAACTTCTTTAGTTTTTGTCTTCTGAGGAATTGGCACATGGTATTGATTTTGAGGATGCACCATATTTTCATGCCATTATTTTCAGTGCTTCCTGAAAACTTTATAGGTCATCTTGGTATTAATAAGTTTTCTTTTTCTTTGCTCTGTCTAGCCATAAATTTATCATTTTTACTAATCTTTTTAAGGGAACAGGCTTTAATTGAATTGTTTTCCTTAATTTTTTATTGAACTTTGAGTTCTGATTTGCAATCAGATTATCCCATCACTTCTGCATAATTGAGTTTATATAAATGCACTTAATGTTGTTTGTTTCCTAACATAAAAAGTGAGACTCTTATAGAATTTGTTTATTTTCTAGTACAGGAATTATGCTTATGGTTAATATTTTTCTTTAAGTATTTTTCTTCTTCTTCTTCTTCTTCTTCTTCTTCTTCTTCTTCTTCTTCTTCTTCTTTCTTAATATGATCATTGTGAATACTGATCTCATTGTGTGGAATACCTTTCACTTTATTAAACGCTGCTTTGAGGAGTATTTTTCACTCTTATGATATCTAAATAATATGGTTTTCTTTTATTATTAGGATTTTTGTATTATATATAAAATCTGTAGTTAACTCAGTTATTTTCCATTTTCCATATTTTCTTTATTGTGTATTTGTGTGTGTGTGTGTGTGTGTGTGTGTGTGTATGTGTGAGAGTGTGTGTGTGTGTGTGTGTGTGTGTGTGTGTATGTACTGGGGCTTGAACTCAGAGTCTATATCCTCGCTTGGCTTTTTCCTCAATGGCAATACTTTATTACTTGAGCTCCATTTCTGATGTTTTGGTGGTTGGTTGGAGATAAAAGTCTCACAGATCTTCCTGCCTGAGCTGGCTTTCAAGAGTCATCCTCAGATTTCAGCCTGCTAGATAGTTAGAATTGTAGGCAAGAACCACCAATGCCTGGGTTATAAGTAATAACAGTTCTAAATTTTATGAATAAAGTTATGATCAATTTTAAGTGAATCTGTGTGGTAATGTTGTGAAATAATGGCTGATATACATTTTAGTATAAATGGCTATTGCTCCAAAATTACCTGTTGAAAAAATCCAACTTATCCCAATGTGCCTGAGCAATGTTGTTAAATATGTATTGACAATTACAGCCCTACTCAGTTTCTCTTGATTGTCTATCAGTGTCTATCAGGCAACAGTAGTTAATGTTCAGTTCAGCTCAGATTCACTTACTGAAACAATAAGGCTAGCTATGAACGCAGGTCAACTTTTTCTATCTTCTTCATTTTATCACAATACAGTTCCTTCATGACTACAAGTGTAAACTGAAAAGATACAAGCAGAGTGGTAGATGTAATAGGGTTAAGAATACATAAAAGTGTAACCCATTTGTTCCTTCTGACTTTACATGTGTCTGATTTTATAAACACATAATTATACTGTGACTGTCATTACCCAGTTCATAAGAGACAGATTTAATTGAAAGATGATGATTTGATGATTTGGGGTATGTTCTTTCAGACTCTATAAATTATTAGGACATTATTCTACAATGGCATGTCTTTGCTGAATATGGCATAAATTTGGAAACAATGTTTCCACATTTTATCCTATGACCTGATTACATACCTTGCATTATACTCGCATGGTAGATGATTTTGGCCTTGTGGGGAGACAGTAGATCAGGTCCTGAAACATGTCTTGCTGCTACATGGTCCTAATGGGTCTAAAATATACAGGCTGCAGACAGAGATCTTTATGTAGGCTATGATGAAGGAATGACTAACTGGTCTGAAATGTTGATAGTTTATAATTGCCTCCAGATGGTTGGATGCTAGAATAAGGATGTCAACACAAAGGAACTCAGCAAGGCCAAATTTTTTTTGTTGTAATTAGTAAAAGGGTTACATGATATTTGCCAGATAGAAGGTGTATTAATTCACATACATTGATACCCTTTCACATGTCTTGGTACCCATTTCCCTCCCCCCCCACACCCCCCACCCGTCTTGGCTTTCCCCCCTTCCCTATCAAATTTCAAATATCCAAATACAAATAAATTCAATATATCAGATAACAAAGTGAGATACTATAACAATATGAAATAACCAAGGGACAGCAAAGGAGATGAGAGACAACATAGTACATTAAGGACAACAATCATTCATTATATGGCTTTTGTTTCAAAATCCTGGAGGTCCTTTCAATTAGCTTCACATTATATGGCCTTATGTATCAAGATTTTGCTCTATTGCAGATCTCTGCTAGTAGAGCCCAACGTTTCTATGATTATGACAAATGGGGGAAACCATTGAGCCTAAGTTCCCTTGAGTCTGGCTTACTTCACTTAATATGATTTTTTCTAAGTCTTTCCATTTCCTAACAAATGGGGCGATGTCATTCTTTCTAACAGCAGCATAGAATTCCATTGTGTACAAATACCACAACTTGTTGATCCACTCATCAACTAAGGGACATCTAGGTTGGTTCCATATCTTTGCTATGGTGAATAGTGCTGCAATGAACATTGTTGTGCTAGTGGATTTAGTATGTCCTTGTTTCTGGATGGTTGGGTAAATGCCAAGTAGTGGAATTGCTGGGTCATAGGGGAGTTCTATGTTTAGCCTTTTGAGGCACTGCCACACTGCTTTCCATAGTGGTTGAACGAGTTTGCACTCCCACCAACAGTGTAGTAGTGATCTCTCCTGGCCACATCCCCTCCAGCATCTGTTATTATTCGTTTTCCTGATCCTGGCCATTCTAACTGGAGTGAGGTGGAATCTTAGAGTTGTTTTGATTTGCATTTCTTTTATGACCAGAGATGTTGAGCATTTCTTCATGTGTCTATAGGCCATTTTTGTTTCTTCTTCAGAGAAGACTCTCTTTAAGTCTTTGGCCCATTTTTTAATGGGATGGTTGTTGCTTTGGAGGTTAGTTTTGGAGTGATTAAATTTTTTGAGTTGTTGATATATTTTAGATATGAGGCCTTTGTCCATTGTTTGGTTGGTGAAGATTTTCTCCCACTCTGTAGGCTTCCTAATTAATTTACTAGCTATGTCCTTTGCCATACAAAAGCTCTGTAGTTTAATGCAGTCCCACTTAGCCAGCCTTTCTCTGATTTGTTGTGATTCTTGGTCCTTATTAAGAAAGTTTCGACCTGTGCCAAGGAGGCCTAGTGTATCTCCTATTCCTTCCTGTGAAGTTTTCAGTGTGTCAGCTTTTACCTCCAGGTCTTTGATCCATTTGGAGTTAATTCTAGTGCAAGGTGACAAAGAAGGATCCAACTTTAGTTTTCTGCAGGTACTTAACCAGTTCTGCCAGCACAACTTGTTGAAGAGGCTGTCTTTCTTCCATTCTATTTTTTTGGCTCCCTTGTCAAAGATTAGGTGGCCATAGGTCTGTGGTTTAATATCTGTGTCCTCAGTTCTATTCCATCGGTCTTCAGGCCTGTTCCTGTGCCAGTACCAAGCTGTTTTGAGAATTATAGCTCTGTAATAGAGTCTAAAGTTTGGAATTGAAATTCCTCCTGCACTGTTCTTTCTGCCAAGAAGTGTTTTTGCTATACGGGGTCTTTTATTATTCCATATGAAATTTTGGATTGCCTCTTCTATTTCTTTAAAGAATGCCATTGGGATATTGATGGGTATTGCGTTGAATTTGCAGATAGCCCTTGGCAAGATTGTCATTTTCACAATGTTGATTCTTCCAATCCAGGAGCATGGGAGGTTTTTCCATTTCCTTAGTTCTGCTTTAATTTCCTTTTTTAGGGTTTTAAAGTTTTTGTCAAAAAGGTCCTTTACATTCTTAGTTAAGCTAATTCCTAGGTACTTTATTTTCTTTGAGGCTATTGTGAAAGGAGTTTCTTTCCTGATTATTGCCTCGTTCCTCTCACTGTTGGCGTAAAGGAAGGCAGTTGATTTTTGAGGGTTGATTTTATAGCCTGTTACTCTTCCAAAGTTTTGAATCAGCTCAAGGAGCTTGGGAGTAGAGTCTATAGGATTCTTTAAATACAGAATCATGTCATCTGCAAAGAGGGATAGTTTTATTTCCTCTTTCCCTATTTGGATCCCCTTTATGCTTGCTTCTTGCCTTATTGCACTGGCTAGGAATTCTAGTACTATGTTAAAGAGTAGTGGAGAGAGTGGGCATCCTTGTCTCGTTCCTGATTTTAGAGGGAATGGCTTTAGATTTTCACTATTAAGTGTAATACTTGCAGTGAGTTTCTCATACACAGCCTTTATTACATTGAGGAATGTTCCATGGATTCCTAGTTTCTCCAGAGCTTTTAACATAAAGGGGTGTTGGATCTTCTCAAATGCCTTTTCCGCGTCTATTGAGACAATCATGTGATTTTTGCCCTTGCTCCTGTTGATGTGTTGAATTATATTAATTGATTTGTGTACGTTGAACCAGCTTTGCCTCCCCGTGATGAATCCAGTTTGATCATAGTGTATAATTTTTTTGATGAGTTGTTGTAGACGGTTGGCCAGTATTTTGTTGAGAAGTTTTGCATCGATGTTCATCAAAGATATGGATTCACAGCTGAATTTTATAAGGTCTTCAAAGCAGAGCTCACACCAATACTCCTCAAGCTCTTCAACGAAATTGAAAATGAAGGTTCCTTACCAAACTCATTCTATGAAGCCAGTATTACCCTCATCCCCAAACCAGACAGAGATTCATCAAAGCAAGGCCAAGTTTTACTTCTGTGCAGATGTGCAGAAAGGTGTGTGAGTACAGCAAAGGAATAGGAAGCCGAATACACACACGCACACACACACACACACACACACACACACACCACCACCACCACCACCACCACCACCACCACCACAACAACAACAACAACAACAGCAACAACAACAACACCATCACCTTTTATTCTGATTCATTGAGGACAATCCCTGGCAATTGGCTAAAACCCAGCATTTAAACCAAATGGGTGAGCAGTTTTGTTAGACATTCATCAAAGGGTTAGGTGGAAAATTTCTAGTTTCACAGTAAGTTTCGCAGATAAAGAAAGGATGGAGGAGCTTAGCAAATCAAGAATCCAGAAAATCACATGGGAGCTGGTTGAGTAAACATGAATTCTTCTTTAATGGAAAGGACTATTTCTTTGAGTGCTGAGACTGAGAAACATTGTCCTAGCAATACAAGGTTCATTTTGTCTAAGTGTAGTCATCGCTTGCATTGTAGCCCAGACAAGCTGTATAGTCCTCTTCCTGTTATCAGCTAGCATAGTATTCTCATGTTCTCAAGGACACAGTATACTACTTTCATAACACAAAATGGTCTTCATTATAAGGAATAAGGTGCAATAAGTTGTCATTATGTTCATAGAGATATTTCTTGAAAAGCCCATCTACCAGACTAGGGTCTTAAAATGAAATTTTACAGATTTGGTCATCACAAGAGTGGACTGATTTTATCTTTGTTTGAATATAGAGATGGCCCTAACATTCATCAATTTCTTAAGGCAGAAGGCAGAAGAATTAACATCAGGTTGGAATACAGAGCTCAATATTTTCTTGTATTTGTCATTTCCCTAGTGAAAGGTAAACAATAAAAGCATTCACCTCTCTATTGTGAACTTGAATCTCAGTTCATCTATTCACAAAAAAACAGTTGTTAAAGGGACCACCTGGTGATGATTGAGACAGTTTTTGTCATCCACCAGAATCTATCTTCTTTCATAAGTGCTATGTTATGATTCAAATGGGGGGAGAAAGATTGGATATCAACACACTGTAGCCTTTACATAGGTAAAGATAGACCAAAGCTCTGCAAGTTCTCCTAGGTGCTGACATTGATTTTGCACCATCTCTGCCAGAAGTGTGAAAGCTCCAGAATCTTCCTCCTGACCCTGCACAACGTGCCTTTCTTAGGTGCTGAAATTATGCATCACCAGCATATGCAACCAAAGATGTGCAATACTCACTGAATGCCAGTCCTAGTCAGGACTCCATTTTTTACCTGTTACCCATCTCTTCAACTATTATAAAGGATAGGAAGTAGGTCATCATGGTAATTTAGGGCAACGTGCCTTTCTTAGGTGCTGAAATTATGCATCACGAGCATATGCAACCAAAGATGTGCAATACTCACTGAATGCCAGTCCTAGTCAGGACTCCATTTTTCACCTGTTACCCATCTCTTTAACTATTATAAAGGATAGGAAGTAGGTCATCATGGTAATTTAGGGCTTTGCATGTGGATATCAACTTAAGTCCTGTAGCTTCAGTTTATGACCACTATTGCAGTTATCTGTATAAATGGTCATGTATCCTTTACATTTTACTAAAGAAGTGTTGGCAATTAGAAGCAATAATAGTGAAATTTAAGAAAATTAGCAACTAAAAGGGCATATCTGGAATTTTGAACTCACATAGAGATCAGCCAAGATAAAAAAGGATTTAGAGAAATGCCACAATTACAGCAGCAGCAATTTTCAATTCATGTAAATATATATATATATATCTTCAAAGCTCAACTATTTTAGACTACTTAATATCAACTTCATAATTAGTTTTGATTCCCATGTATCTTTGTGTTTCATCTATCTGTCTATCTAACTATTCATTCAGACCATCAAAGAAATTAAGATAGGGTCATTTGAAATTTTCCTCAGGTTTTATTTCAAGCTTTAATCTAGAGCTGTCTGTGACATAATATCTTATTCGCACACAGGCAGCCTGCACAGTTAACTCAGAAAGGGTTAAGTTTCATTCGCCATGTTATTTTTGCTTTGGCTGGTCTTGTTTTCAATGTCTGAGGTTGGGGACAAAGTCTCTCATTGTTTCTCCTCCATCAGCTTCTATTTAAGACAATTACAGCACAGCTGGGGAAATATGTTGGCATGCAAGTGTGTTTCCATTCCAATGCTTCCATTGTGAAGAAGCATTCCAGAGAATCTACAGAAAAGTTAATTACAATTAAAGAGAACAACTTACATCTT